>NC_090321.1:154410873-154569338 GCF_040869045.1 Eurosta solidaginis
TTTGGAGCAGAAGAAAAAGGGGACCTGCTGAAATCGAAATACTCGAGCGGTCCAAGGTAAGGTGGGCTTTCTGCGAGGGAGGTGCACG
This sequence comes from Eurosta solidaginis, assembly GCF_040869045.1. Classification (NCBI taxonomy): domain Eukaryota; kingdom Metazoa; phylum Arthropoda; class Insecta; order Diptera; family Tephritidae; genus Eurosta; species Eurosta solidaginis. The sequence goes on from NC_090321.1 coordinate 154,410,962, forward strand.
GATGTAAGTATAATGATGATTGTGACATCCGCCCCGCATCAAGGTGGACAAGGGTTAAGGGCCCCGACCTCTCGCCCTGAGCTAGCTGGGGGGCCATTCCACCTTGGTTGCGCAAAGGGGCGGATTCACCTCTAAAAGGTATACGTGACAACATATGCACATAAATGGGTTATTACAACACGCTGACTAGCATTTGTGTATTTTACTCGGAAAGCTGATTCTCCCTTTCTTATTTATCTTACTACAGTCTGGTCGGCAAACAACGGTGCAATTCAGGAAGACAACATCCAAACTAAGAAGAATTAAACAAGGAGTGCCACATGGTTATGTCCTATCCCCACTTCTGTTTAACTTCTACATATCAAAGCTACCTTCACCACCAAAAGGAGTCACTATCGTTTCCTACGCCGATGAATGCACAATAATGGTCACTGGCCCGGGACCGGGCCAGGCCCACATATCGATGACCTTTGTAACCAAATAAAGAGATATCTCCCTAACTACTCCAGTTACTTCGCCTCGCGAAACCTGACATTGTCACTGACCAAATCATCGGCGATCTTTTTTACAACATGGATGCGACAAATGTCGACCATATTGAACATTCACGTCGATGGCATCACGCTACCGAATGTCTTACACCCTAAAATCTTGGGTGGGAGCTAGCATCGGTGATTCTTATCGTCCGATATCTCTCCTACCGCCAGTAACCAAGACACTTGAAGCGATTCTGCTTCCCTATTTTAATGATGGCTTCCGAAAATTATATAGCACTACCACCGCGTTTATGCCATTAGCACTCAGATAAATTGCGGATTTAATCGAAACCCCCACCATAGGACAGTACTCGTTACGTTAGACCTGTCAAAAGCTTTTGATACGGTCAACCACGGCACGTTACTGCACGACCTGGAAGGGTATCCCTTCCCGCAAGTCTCAAAAGGTGGACCGCAAATTATCTGTCTAGTCTGCAAGCATCGGTGCAATTCAGGAACGTAACATCAAAACCACGAAGAATTAAACAAGAAGTGCCACAGGGTGGTATCCTATCCCCACTTCTGTTTAACTTCTACATATCAAAGCTACCTTCACCACCAGAAAGGGTCACTATCGTTTCCTATGCCGATGACTGCACAATAATGGCCAGATCGATGAGCTTTGTAAAAAAAAAAAACAGCTATCTCCCTAATCTCTTCAGTTTCCAGTTATTTACAACATGGACGCGCCAAATGTCGACCATATTGAACATCTAAGTCGATCGCACCGCGCTACCGACTGTCTTACACCCTAATATCTTGGGTGTGACGTTCGATCATGATCTACATTTTGGAGAGCATGCAGTCGCAATCGGGAACGATTTGTTATGACCACATGCGACCTCCTATGCTATACCGCCCTCCCACCCACTAGATCCATGAAGAGGCCGGGATCGCCAGAGCCTCGGCTGTTAATGATTCGCCAAGGATAGGTGAGGTTGACAATTGGGTTTGGAGAAGCTATATATTGCGCTGGCAACCTGAAAAGGTTGCGCTACACAACCCCTTGAATCTGGTATTTTAGTCGCCTCTTACGACAGGCATACCTACCGCGGGTATATTCTAATCCCCTAACCCGCTGGGGTTTCCGTGGGGAGTGTGCGTTCCTCTTCTGCAAGTTTAGGGTATTGTTCTTTGAGTACAGGATTCACCGGGCAATTCCTGGCATAGAGGTCCGGCACCTGTTTGTGGAGTTCACTAATGGCCTGTTTGTGTTTTTTGGCTTCATACGGCTGTGTTCTCAGGTGCCGTATTTCCTCATAATGCTTACGGAGATGACTCCTTAAGCCACTGGACGGTGTTGGCTCGTCACTCAGATGTCTGTTGGGATGCCCAGGTTTCTGGGTATTCAACAGGAACTGTTTGGTTAGCATTTTATTTCTCTCCCTAATGGGGAGTGTTCTCGCCTCATTATGTAGATGGTGTTCTGGGGACATAAGAAGACAGCCCTTGGCGGTTCTGAGGGCAGTATTTAGCCCTTAGGCTTGGCGACCATATCGGGGACGCGTAGTATGCAATCGGCTGGCCAATTGCTTTGTAAGTGGTAATGAGCGTTCCTTTATCTTTTCCCCCAGTACAGCCAGCAAGAGATTTGAGGATTTTATTACGGCTCTGGATTTTCGGTATAATTGCGGCTGCATGCTCACCAAAATGTAGATCCTGATCGAACGTCACACCCAAGATTTTGGGGTGTAAGGCAGTCGGTAGCGTAGTGCCATTGACGTGGATGTTCAAAATGGTCGACATTTGGGACGTCCATGTTGTAAATAAGGTCGCCGATGATTTAGTCGGTGACAATGTCAGGTTTCGCGAGCTGAAAAAAGTGGAGAGATCAGGGAGGTAGCCGTTTATTTTGTTGCAAAGCTCGTCGATCTGTGGCCTGGCGTAGGAAACGATAATAACTCCTTCTAGTGGCGAAGCTGGCTTTGATATGTGAAAATTAAACAAAAGTGGGATAGGACACCACTCTGTGGCACCCCTTGTTTAATTCTTCGTGGTTTTGATGTTGCGTTTCCAAATTGCGCCGATGCCTGCCGACCACCCAGATAATGTGCGGTCCACCTTTTAAGACTTGGGGGAAGGGTATGCCCTTCCAGGTCTTGCAGTAACGTGCCATGGTTGACCGTATCAAAAGCTTTCGCAAATTTGCTTTGAAGTAGGGGAGCAAAAAGGCTTCAAGCGTCTTGGCTACTGGCGATAGGAGAGATATCGGGCGATATGACTCTCCTATGTTAGCTGGTTTCCCAGGCTTTAGTAGCGGGATCATCTTGGCCATTTTCCATTTTTCGGGAATGACAAAGGTGGAAAGAGACAGGTTGAATACATGTGCTAAACATTTGAAACCCTCTTTTCCTAGGCTTTTAAGCATCGGCATGGCTATGCCGCCTGGGCCCACTGCTTTAGATGGTTTAGCATGACCGATGGCATCCTCAACCTCTTTGGCGGTGATGGTAATTGGTGACGCGCTGAATTTATGTTTATGTGCGCGTCGGTTGGCCCTCCGTCTAACTTTGTCAACCGTAGAATGCATTATATAAATAAAATAAATAAAAAAAAAATGCATTATATATTGTCGGCGAAAAGCGCTCGCATCCGACAGCACTTTATCGCCAAAGACGATGGAAATTTTGTCATTGTGCTTAGGCGGATTCGATAGGGACTTTACGGTGAACCAAAGTTTACCTACAGGGGCAGAGATGTTACAACCGCTTAGGTGCTCCTCCCATTTCGCCCGCTTGTGTTCATCCACAAGCATTCTGATGCGTTGGTTTATATCCCTTATTTGGAGGTCGCCGGGTCGAGCTGTCTTATAAGGTCACGTTCTCTCGCTAAGTTTGCGGCCTCCGCCGGAAAATGAGGCCGAGTTTCTAACGGCGGGAATGAAGCGAGCCGAAGCGGATTCAATGACCTTGCGGAAAGAACGTTCCCCTTGGCGAGCATCAGTCGGGAGAGGGAGGGCAGCAAAGCGGTTGTCTGTAAAGGACTTGTATTCGTCCCACTTTCCTTTTTTGAAGTTTATGAAAGTGCGTTTTCCTGTGGAGATGAAGTCGGCGGTACGCTCGAGCGAAATAAGTATAGGCAGGTGGTCAGATGCCAATGTTACCATCGGCTGCCAGTTGACGCAGTTTGCGAGTCCTGCGCTCACGATTGATATATCCGGCGAACTGTGACACCTTCCTACCAATCGTGTGGGGGCATCTCCGTTTATTGTGCAGAACGTCGTTTCTTCTATTTGATCCGCCAACATCTCAACACTACTGTCTGCCTGCAAGTTTGAATGCCATAGATCGTGATGGGCATTGAAATCGCCCAAGATAATGCTATTATTGCCAGTGAGTAAGCTGCTGATATTAGGGCGGTATCCACTGGGGCAACAGGTGGCAGGAGGGATGTAGATATTGATGATTTCTAGGTTTGCATCGCCTGACCGGGCAGATAAGCATTGACGTTCTAAGACACTGTCCTTGCGGCCGATGTCGGGATCAAATATATGATATTGCACAGAGTGGTGTATGATAAACGCGAGACCGCCTCCATTTCCGCTCCCGCGATCTTTTCTGTGGGCATTATACCCAGAACAGGTCTGCAGAGCAGATCTTGCTGTGAGTTTAGTCTTTTGAATCGCAGCAATGCGGATGTTGTACGGCTTCATGGAATCGACTTTCTCCGTGATCATCCCAGTTAATCCATTACAATTGAACTGCAGAATTCTGAAGTGCAACGGGGGAGACGTAGTCAATCTGGGAGTAAGTGACGGGTGACTACGCCTGGGTTGTGAAAGGCTAGAACGCAACTGTTGTTGTGGCCCTGGGACTGGACATCCTTGGGTAAGCATTGGGGTAATGAAACCCGTCGGGGGGTTGCCGTAGCGGAGACCAGAACATCTAGGAAAGTGGCACCGTCCAAGGTAGGAGCTTCATTGGGTGAATATCGCAAACATATATATTCTGTGCTGGCAAACGGTGCAAAAGGAGGTAGGGACTAAGAGTCTGTTTCCCTGACCTACACGATTGCTGCCGGAAAAGAGAGGGTGAGGAGACGGGGGCAGGGGTTGCTGCTCGGCATTGGTTCCGACTCTACTATGGAGATTGTAGGTGTGAGTGGGAGCAGCCGTATGAGTTGGTGGCGCCGTGGGGCGCGAGCAGCAGTGGGTATTTGTTGTGGCTTGCTGAGCAGCGGGGCTGTTGGAAGGTAGTGGGGGCGCACTAAGGCGTAGACTACGGAACGCCCTTGGGCGTGAACAGCAAGGAGCCACAAAAGATTTATAGAAGTTACGTGGACGTCTGGTTTTGGAATCTAGGCCAGAACAACCTGTCCGATGCAACCATCCTTTACACGAGACACACTGACAAGAGTACGACCTCGTAAAAAGATTCTTTTCTGGCAGACGCAGCAAAACCATTTCTCAGGACCGGGGTCAGGAGACGGACCCGGATTGGATTCGATACCTTCCCAGAGCAAGAGAATATGGAGCAGTCCCGCTGCAAGGAGCTGATGGGAGGATGACAATTTGTGGGAGGGACGCAACAAATTAAATGGGGTTACACTGAAATGACAGTCATTGGTCGGGAAAATCCCGAGTCGCTCCGGCACTTGGGAAGCGACAATTTGTGATCGGTCGCACCTATTGGATGGGACGAAGCACTGCTACAACAACAACAACCAGCAATAACAATAGATGTGGGTGTCATATTTGACATCAAGCTCCTCTGGAAGCAACACTTCGAATCCATGAAATCTAGGGCCATGAAGTCCATCATGGTATGCAAACGTCTAGCAGGCAAATCATGGGGCTGCAACCCACATGTACTAGGATGGATGTATACCATGATAGTAAAACCTATAATAACATATGGCTCGATGGCCTGAGCATCGAAAACAACTCGAGCCACGACGAGGCGAGCACTGACAAAACTTCAGCGACTGGCGTGTGTGTGCATCACTGGACCTATGGGCACATGTCCCACAACAGCGCTTGAGGCTATCCTCGATCTAACCCCGCTGCACATATCGATAGAGCTGTCAGCCCAGCGAACCCTCCTGAATATCGCAAAGGAGGGCTCGGGAAAAGGTAAAGTTATATCGTCCTGGAGTATGGAGGCACTCATAGAGATCCCAATACCTTCACTCTTGTTGTTGTCACTCCCGAGGGGTGATATACGCAGGCAGATAGTTTTTGAGAAAAGGTATAAAGTAGAATTGGGAGACATGGAAGGAAAGTAGACTTGAGAACATTCAGCAGCTACATCAAATAGTATGGTACACCGATGGCTCGAAGAAGCCAGAGGAGATTGGAGCCGGAAACTTCGTATCCAAAGCCAAGATATCAGACCTTTTGGAGCATATCCCATCATTTTTCAAGCGAAAGTATTCGCCATAAGCCAGTGCGCTGACATGAACCTCCAGCGCGAATACTCCAATGAAACAATCGCCATATTCAGTGACAGTCAGTCGGCCCTCAACCTCGGCGTTAGAAATAAAGTCAGCACTGGTTGTTGTTGTTGTTGTTGTAGCGATAAGGTTGCTCCCCGAAGGCTTTGGGGGAGTGTTATCGATGTAATGGTCCTTCGCCAGATACAGATCCGGTACGCTCCGGTAACACAGCACCATTAAGGTGCTAGCCCGACCATCTCGGGAACGATTTATATGGCCACATTAAACCTTCAGGCCATCATCCCTCCCTCCTACCGCGGCTATATTCTGACCCCCTAACCCACTGGGATGTCAGCACTGGTTTTTGTTGTTGTTGTAGCAATGTTTCGCCCCATCTAGTAGCTGCGACCGATCACAAATTGTCATCAATATCCTCTAACCGGAGTCGAAGGAAACTTGCTGTTTCGACAGGGGTGGACCATAATGAAAGGCGTGTTAGAGGCGTTGGTTCTACATTACAATTACAATTACAATAATTACATAATATAACATTACAATATAAAATAAATAATATATTGTAACGAATTTACTGCAAATCCTATTATTTTGCTAAGTTCGTATAGCTAAACTGTTGAATAAATAACTCCAATATTGAATAATGGAAAAATGGCCTTTATTAAAGTACTTCACAATAACACTTATACTTTGCAACTAGCTGGCTTAATAACCAAACTGACTGATAGCTTAAATGAAACTGATCTATTGCCCGACAGATAGCGTGCTTAACTGAAACTGCCCATAGCGCCCCTACCGCTGCTGCTTTTATACTCTCTGATTTCCTCGTGGCATCTTCTAGGCGCTTCCAGAATTTTACTTAGTTATAAATTTCTCAGCTACAACTACAGATGTATAATTTTTTAAAGCTTCTTTCATACCCCATGCGCTTGTATGTGTGAGCGACACTTCCACAATCACAATTGCATACCTTTAGGAGCATTTCAGATAAGATATCTGCATGTGCTTGTGCGTTGCTCTCAGCTGCGTGTACCTACATATGTGTAGACATAATGATTGATTCGTTTATGTAGATACATAATGATTGATCTATGGATGTGCATGCAAGACGCTGCTTAGCATCGGCTTAGAGATGGCAGCACCCCTTAGTTTTGTTAATATTCGTAACACTGCCCTCCACCTAAGTCTGATCGTCCCAATCAGACAAATCTCTCGATCTAAACGCTGCTAGCATCGCCAAATGTACCACTCTTCTGTTTCGTGATTTCCCAATTGCTTGTATGCGGTGGATGACATCACTGATCGTCTTCACAACTCTGTACGGGCCTTCCCAACTGCACCGATATTTGGATGGAACACCTTTCCGCCGGTGAGGGTTGTATAGCAGTACCAAATCTCCCTCCCGGAAACCTTCCGAATTATTTTCCTTGTCGTACCTGTGTTTCATCTTACTACTCATTATCCTGGATCGTTCCCTCGCACTCTGTTGCTTGGCCAATGAAGAACTACTTCGCAGAGCTTGATCTTGACGGATTGACTTTGCATCAGCAGTATCGTCTTGACGTTTCACAACAGTAGTGTGCGCTGGCTTGGAACCACCCTTGCATTCTTTCTGGAAAATTCCATTGCCATTTATAAAACTCTGGATTTTTACCCTCTCGGTGTATTCCACGGGTGCGTCCGCATTTGCCAAATGAGCCAACCTTTCAACATCCGAAGCAAACTCTTGCAAATTCTTATTAGCTTTTTGGTAACGATTTTGCAATTCTATTTGAAATATCTGTTTCCTGTGTTCGCTTCCGTACCGCCGTTCTACAGCAGCCATCAATGCGTCATAACTGTTCCGTTCGTACTCTGAAATAGTCTGTAAGATTTCGGCAGCTGGTCCTTTCAATGCTACAAAAAGTGTAGCAACTTTATCTTCAGCATTCCAGTTGTTCACTGTTGCGGTCTTCTCAAATTGTAGCTTAAAGACATGGAAAGGAACAGAACCGTCAAAGGATGGTGTTTTTACCTTTGGATTACTCGTTGGAACTGCTGGGCGATTTAGTTGCAACTGCTCGATACGTCCTCGCAAAGCATCCACCTCGGCCTCGATTTTTTCTTCAAAGCTGAGCTGAGATCTGCTGAGATCTGCGATGATATCTGTTCCGAAATTTGTGCCGACATTTCAGATATACGTGTCTCTTGCGCTTCCAGTTGAGATGCCAAATATGTCTTCTTTTCTTCCAATTGTGATGCTATACGGGTTTCCTGCGATTTCAGTTGGGATGCCATCTTGGATGTTATGCGTGACTCTTGCGATTCCAGTTGAGATGACATTTGCGATGTTTGAGCACATATTGCAGCCAAAATCATGTTCAAGTCTGTTCTCGTAACTGTCTGCGATGTTTCTTCCATTTTTGTTGTTTCCTCGCCATCAAGATGAAAGTCATACTCTTGCACGTCAATTCCTTCTGCTTCCATTGCCTCTCGTAGTCGTGCTGAAGTTCGAGTTTAATGCCGGTTGTATTCAATCCACGGTTCTCCAACTCCTTCTTCAGTTGCTGGATCTTCAATTCACTGAACTTTGCCATGTCCTTGTTGTCCTCTGGAATTTATTCAACAATTCCTCTTCTGACACCAATTGTAACGAATTTACTGCAAATCCTCTTATTTGCCCTTTGCTAAGTTCGTATCGCTAAACTGTTGAATAAATAACTCCAATATTGAATAATGGAAAAAGTACTTCACAATAACACTTATACTTTGCAACTAGCTGGCTTAATAACCAAACTGACTGATATCTTAAATGAAACTGATCTATTGCCCAACAGATAGCGTGCTTAACTGAAACTGCCCATAGCGCCTCTACCGTTGATGCTTTTATACTCTGTGATTTCCTCGTGGCATCTTCTAGGCGCTTCCAGAATTTTACTTAGTTAGTTATAAGTTTCTCAGCTACTACTACAGATGTATAATTTTTATAGCTTCTCTCATGCCCCATGCGCTTGTATGTGTGAGCGACACTTCCACAATCACAATTGCATACCTTTAGGAGCATTTCAGATAAGATATCTGCATGTGCTTGTGCCTTGCTCTCAGCTGTGTGTACCTACATATGTGTAGACATAATTATTGATTCGTTTATGTAGATACATAATGATTGATCTATGGATGTGCATGCAAGGCGCTTCTTAGCATCGGCTTAGAGATGGCAGCACCCCTTAGTTTTGCTAATATTCATAACAATATAAATATATATAAATAAAATAATAAAATATTACAATTACAATAATTGTAATTGTCAGCACTGGTCCTTGAGTGCGTTGAAAAGCTAAACCAACTAGGAGCACACAACGAACTAATGGTGGCCTGGGTCCCAAGTCACAGGGGAGTTGAGGGTAATGAGCAGGCGGACAGCCTGGCCAGAGAGGCAGCAACGACACGACCCATTGGTCCCGAACCGTTCCTGCCAATAGGCTCACAGGAATTTAGGGGGCATTTTTTAGAAGAAGAGAGGTAAGAACACTGGCGCAGTATGCCAGGCCTGAGACATTCTAAGTTACTGTTAGGGGGTTATAGCACATCCCGATATAGGGCATTAATACGCCTCTCGAAAGATAACCTAAGAATCGTAACAGCTATTCTTACAGAACATTGTGGACTTAACAGCCACATGCAGAAAATGGGCATACTATCGAAGAAGACATGCCGGTTTTGTGATCGATCAGCGGAAACGGCATACCATATCCTCCTGGAATGTGACGCAATCTCAAGACGAAGGGCTAAGTTTATGGGTTCACCATAGGCTTCATCAAGGATGTTGGCTTGGATGAGGTGCTGAGAAGACGAGGGTACAATAGACCAATGTTCGAAGTGCGATTCTCAATTAATTATCTATCTACCTGTTATAGTATCCAGAACGAAGTTGGGCCAGGGAGACTCGTATCTCCCTTGGTAGTGTGCTTTCTTCTTCTGCAAAAGCGTTTACCGATTCTGTTTGGATTTGTCTTAGGGCCTGCTTATGCTTGTCTGGATCAAACGGCTGTGTTGGCAGGTGCCGGATCGCGTCATTGTGCTTATGGAGATGTTCCCTCAACCCCCGTGGAGGTGTGGCTAGATCAAGCTGTTGTTTGCTAAGATGTCCAGGTTTGTGACAATTTAGCTAAAAACTGCCTGTTCAGCATTTCGTTGTGCCCTTTGGCCCCTCTATGTAGGCGGTTGTGTTGTTGTTGTTGTAGCAATGTTTCGCCCCACATAATAGTTGCGACCGATCACAAAATGTCATCAATATCCTCTAACGGGAGTCCAAGGAAACTTGCTGTTTCGACAGGGGTGGACAATGAAAGGGGTGTTAGAGGCGTTGGTTCCACAATACAGTTGAAGAGATGGTTGGTGTCATGTGGGGACACGTTACAAGCAGGACATATGTTTTGTATATCGGGGTTGATTCTGGATAGGTAAGAGTTTAACCTGTTACAGTATCCAGATCGAAGTTGAGCTAGAGTGGCTCGCGTTTGTTGTTGTTGATGTTGTTGTAGCGATAAGGACACTCCCCGAAAGCCTTGGGAGTGTTATCGAGTTGAAGGTCCTTTGCCGGATGCAGATCCGGTACGTTCCGGTACCAAGCTCGACCATCTCGGGAACGATTTGTTATGATCGCATGCGACCTTCTAGGCTATACCGGCCTCCCACCCCCTAGATCCTTGAGGAGGCCGGGGTCGCCAGAGCCCCGGCTGTTAATGATTCGCCAAGGATAGGTGAGGTTGACAATTGAGTTTGGAGAAGCTATATATTGCGCTGGCAACCTGAAAAGGTTGCGTTACACAACCCCTTCAATCTGGTATTTTAGTCGCCTCTTACGACAGGCATACCTACCGCGGGTATATTCTAATCCCCTAACCCACTGGGGTTTCCGTGGGGAGTGTGCGTTCCTCTTCTGCAAGTTTAGGGTATTGTTCTTTGAGTACAGGATTCACCGGGCAATTCCTGGCATAGAGGTCCGGCGCCTGTTTGTGGAGTTCACTAATGGCCTGTTTGTGTTTTTTGGCTTCATACGGCTGTGTTCTCAGGTGCCGTATTTCCTCATAATGCGTACGGAGATGACTCCTTAAGCCCCTGGACGTTGTTGGCTCGTCACTCAGATGTCTGTTGGGATGCCCAGGTTTCTGGGTATTCAACAGGAACTGTTTGGTTAGCATTTCATTTCTCTCCCTAATGGGGAGTATTCTCGCCTCATTATGTAGATGGTGTTCTGGGAACAAAAGAAGACAGCCCTTGGCGGTTCCGAGGGCAGTATTGTGTCGGGCCTATAGCTTCTTCCAGTGAGTAGTCTTTAGGCTTGGCGACCATATCGGGGACGCGTAGTATGCAATCGGCTGGCCAACTGCTTTGTAAGTGGTACTGAGCGTTTCTTTATCTTTTTCCCAAGTACTGCCAGCAGGAGATTTGAGGATTTTATTCCGGCCCTGGATTTTCAGTACAATTGCGGCTGCATTCTCACCAAAATGTAGATCCTGATCGAACGTCACACCCAAGATTTTGGGGTGTAAGACAGTCGGTAGCGTATTGCCATTGACGTGGATGTTCAAAATGGTCAACATTTGGGACGTCCATGTTGTAAATAAGGTCGACGATGATTTAGTCAGTGATAATGTCAGGTTTCGCGAGGTGAACAAACTGGAGACATCAGAGAGGTAGCCGTTTATTTTGTTGCAAAGCTCATCGATCTGTGGGCCTGGGCCTGTGACCATTGTTGTGCAGTCATCGGCTTAGGACACGATAGTAACTCCTTCTAGTGGCGAAGGTGGCTTTGATATATGAAAATTAAACAAAAGTGGGATAGGACACCACCCTGTGGCACCCCTTGTTTAATTCTTGTGGTTTTGATGTTGCCTTTCTAAATTGCGCCGATACCTGCCGACCACCCAGATAATTTTCGGTCCACCTTTTAAGACTTGGGTGAAGGGTAGACCCTTCCAGGTTGTTGTTGTTGTTGTTGTTGTAGCAATGCTTCGCCCCACCTAACCGCCGCGACCGATCACAAATTGTCATCAATATCCTCTAACGGGAGTCCAAGGAAACTTGCCGTTTCAACAGGGGTGGACCATAAGGAAAGGGGCGTTAGAGGCGTTGGTTACACATTACAATTAAAGAGATGGTTGGTGTCATGTGGGGACACATTGCAAGCGGGGCATACATTTTGTATGTCGGGGTGATTCTGGATAGGTAAGAGTTTAACCTGTTACAGTATCCAGAACGAAGTTGAGCAAGAGTGACGCGCGTTTCCCTGGGGAGTATGCGTTCCTCTTCCGCGAGTTGTGGATACTTTTCTTTAAGTACTGGATTCACCGGGCAATTCCCGGCATAAAGGTCCGACGCCTGTATATGGAGTTCACCAAGGACTTGCTTGTGTTTTTTCGCTTCATACGGCTGGTTCTCAGGTGCCGTATTTCCTCAAAATGCTTACGGAGATGACTCCTTAAGCCCCTAGGCGGTGCTGGTTCATCAATCAGATGTCTGTTGGGATGCTCAGGTTTCTGGGTATTCAACAGGAATTGTTTGGTCAGCATCTCATTTCTCTCCCTGATGGGGAGTATTGTTGTTGTTGTTGTAGCAATGCTCGCCCCACCTAACAGCCGCGACCGATCACAAATTGTCATCAATATCCTCTAACGGGAGTCCAAGGAAACTTGCCGTTTCAACAGGGGTGGACCATAAGTAAAGGGGTGTTAGAGGCGTTGGTTCCACATTACAATTAAAGAGATGGTTGGTGTAATGTGTGGACACATTGCAAGCGGGGCATACATTTTGTATGTCGGGGTTGATTCTGTATAGGTAGGAGTTTAACCTGTTGAAGTTGAGCAAGAGTGACACGCGTTTCCCTGGGGAGTATACGTTCCTCTTCCGCGAGTTTTGGATAATTTTCTTTAAGTACTGGATTCACCGGGCAATTCTCGGCATAATGGTCCGACGCCTGTCTATGGAGTTCACCAAGGACCTGCTTGTGTTTTTTCACTTCATACGGCTGTGTTCTCAGGTGCCGTATTTCCTCAAAATGCTTACGGAGATGACTCCTTAAGCCCCTAGGCGGTGCCGGTTCATCAATCAGATGTCTGTTGGGATGCCCAGATTTCTGGGTATTCAACAGGAACTGTTTGGTCAGCATCTCATTTCTCTCCCTGATGGGGAGTGTTCTCGCCTCATTATGCAGATGGTGTTCTGGGGACATAAGAAGACAGCCCGTGGCGATTCTGAGAGCAGTATTTTGGAAGGCCTGTAGTTTCTTCCAGTGGGTAATTTTTAGGCTTGGCGACCATATAGGTGACGCGTAGCACGTAATCGGCTGGCTAATTGCTTTGTATGTAGTCATGAGCGTTTCTTTATCTTTTCCCCAGGTACTGCCAGCGAGGGATTTGAGGATTTTGTTACGGCTCTGAATTCTCGGAACAATTGCGGCTGCGTGCTCACCAAAATGTAGATCCTGATCAAACGTCACACCCAAGATTTTGGGGTGTAGGACAGTCGGTAGCGTAGTGCCATCGACGCGGATGTTCAAAATGGTCGACATTTGGGACGTCCATGTTGTAAATAAGGTCGCGGAAGATTTAGTCGGTGATTATGCCAGGTTTCGCGAGGCCAAAAAACTGGAGAAATCAGGGAGGTAGCCGTTTATTTTTTCTAAACGTTTCTAAATTGCACCGATGCCTGCCGACCACCCAGATAATTTGCGGTCCACCTTTTAAGACATGGTGGAAGGGTAGAACCTTCCAGGTCTTGCAGTAGCGAGCCATGGTTGACCGTATCAAAAGCTTTTGATAGGTCTAGCGCTACGAGTACTGTTCTATGGTGGGGGTATTGATTTAAACCGCAATTTATCTGGGTGCTAATGGCATTTAGCGCGGTGGTAGTGCTATGGAGTTTTCTGAAGCTATGCGATGAGGGGCTAGCTGCAAATTTGCTTGGAAATAAGGGAGCAAAATGGCTTCAAACGCCTTTGCCACTGGCGATAGGAGCGATATCGGACGATACGACTCACCAGGCTTTAGTAGCGGGACCACCTTGACCATTTTCCATTTCTCGGGTATGCAAAGGTGGAAAGAGACAGGTTGAAGACATGCGCTAAATATTTGAAACCCTCTTTCCCTAGGATTTTAAGCATCGGCATGGCTATGCCGTCTGGGCCCACTGCTTTGGATGGCTTAGCACGACCAATGGCGTCCTCAACCTCTTTAGCGGTGATGGTGATTGGTGACGCGCTGAATTTGTGTTTATGTGCGTGTCTATTGGCTCTCCGTCTATCTTTGTCGACCGTAGGATGCATTATATATTGTCGGCAGAAAGCGCTCGCGCATTTTTTCGCATCCGACAGCACTTTGTCGCCAAAGGCGATGGAAACTTTGTTTTTGTGCTTAGTCGGATTCGATAGGGACTTTACGGTGGACCAAAGTTTACCCACACCGGTAGAGAGGGTACAACCTCTCAGGTGCTCCTCCCATTTCGCCCGCTTGTGTTCATCCACAAGCAATCTGATGCGTTGGTTTATGTCCCTTATTTGGGGGTCGCCTGGATCAAGCTGCCTTATAAGGTCACGTTCTCTCGCTAAGTTTGCGGCCTCCGCCGGGAAGTGGGGCCGGATTTCGGGAATCCTCCCGGCGGGAATGAAACGTTCCGAGGCTAATTCAATGACCTTACGGAAGGCACGCTCCCCTTGGCGGGCATGAGTCGGGATAGGGAGGGCAGCAAAGCGGTTGTCTGTAAAAGATTTATATTCTTCCCACATTCCTTTTTTGAAGTTTATGAGAGGGCGTTTTTTTGTGACGATGAAGTCGGCGGTACGCTCGAGCGAAATAAGTATAGGTAGGTGGTCGGATGCCAATGTTACCATCGGCTGCCAGTTGACGCAGTTTACGAGTTCTGCGCTCACGATTGAGATATCTGGCGAACTGTGACAGCTTCCTACCATACGTGTGGGGGCGTCTCCATTAATTGTGCAGAACGTCGTTTCTTCTATTTGATCCGCCAACATCTCACCCCTACTGTCCGCCCGCAAGTTTGAATGCCATAGATCATGATGGGCATTGAAATCGCCTAAGATAATGCGATTGTTGCCAGTGAGTAAGGCCCTGATATTAGGGCGGTATCCACTGGGGCAACAGGTGGCAGGAGGGATGTAGATGTTGATGATTTCTAGGTTTGCATCGCCTGACCGGACAGATAGGCCTTGACGTTCTAAGGCATTATCCCTGCGGTCGATGCCAGGATCAAATATATAATATTGCACAGAGTAGTGTATGATAAACGCGAGGCCGCCTCCATTCCCGCTCTCGCGGTCTTTCCTGTGGACATTATACCCAGAGCAAGTCTGCAATGCATTGCTGTGAGTTTAGTCTCTTGAATCGCAGCAATGCGGATGTTGTGCCGCTTCATGCAATCGATTATCTCCGTAATCTTCCCAGTTAGTCCATTACAGTTTAACTGCAGAATTCTGAAGTGCATAAGGGGAGACGCCGCCACTCTGGGGGTAAGTGTCGGGTGACTACGCCTGGGTTGTGGAAGGCCAGGACGCAATTGCTGTTGTGGCCCTGGGACTGGGCGTCCTTGGGCAAGCATTGTGGTACCCGGATGATTTGGGTTTGCGACCTGGCAACATGGCGCGATGAAAGCCGTCGGGGGGTTGCCGTCGCGGAGACCAGAACATCTAGGAAAGTGGCACCACCCAAGGCAGGAGCTGCATTGGGCGGATGTCGCAAACCTATATATTCTGTGCTGGCAGACGGTGCAAACGGAGGTATGGACTAGGAGTCTGTTTCCCTGACCGGCACGATTGCTGCCGGAAAAGAGGGGGGAGAAGACGGGGGCAGGGGCTGATGCTCAGCATTGCTACCAACTCTGCTACGAAGGTAGTAGTTATGAGTGGTATCAGCTGTTTGAGTTGTTGGCCCGTGGGGCGCGAGCAGCAGCGGGTACTTGTTGTGGATTGCTGAGCAGCGGGGCTGCTGGAAGGTAGTGGGGGGGGGGCGCTTAGGCCTAGACTACGGGACGCCTTTGGGCGTGAACAGCAAGGAGCCACAAAAGATTTATAAAAGTTACGTGGACGTCGGGTTTTCGGATCAAGCCCAGAACAACCTGTCCGATGCAACCATCCCTTGCACGAGACACACTGAACAGAGTATGACCGTTCTAAAAAGATTCTTTCCCGGCAGATGCAGCAAAACCATTTCTCAGGACCGGGGTCAGGAGACGGAGCCGGATTGGATTCGATGCCTTCCCGGAGTAAGAGAGTATGGAGCAGTTCTGCTGCAAGGAGCTGCTGGGAGGATGACAATTTGTGGAAGGGACGAAACAAATTAAATGGGGTCACACTGAAATGACAGTCCTTGGTCGGGAAAAATCCCGAGTCGCTCCGGTACATAGAACCGATTGCCTTGGGGAGTATTCTCACCTCATTATGCAGATGGTGTTCTGGGGACATAAGAAAACAGCCCGTGGCGATTCTGCGAGCAGCATTTTGGCAGGCCTGTAGTTTCTTCCAGTGGGTACTTTTGAGGCTTGGCGACAATATAGGTGACGCGTAGTGCGTAATCGGCTGGCTAATTGCTTTGTATGTAGTCATGAGCGTTTCTTTATCTTTTCCCCAGGTACTGCCAGCGAGGGATTTGAGGGATTTGAGGATTTTGTTACGGCTCTGAATTCTCGGAACAATTGCGGCTGCGTGCTCACCAAAATGTAGATCCTGATCAAACGTCACACCCGAGATTTTGGGGTGTAGGACAGTCGGTAGCGTAGTGCCAACGACGTGGATGTTCAAAATGGTCGACATTTGGGACGTCCATGTTGTAAATAAGGTCGCGGAAGATTTAGTCGGTGATAATGCCAGGTTTCGCGAGGCGAAAAAACTGGAGAGATCAGGGAGGTAGCCGTTTATTTTATTGCATAGCGCATCGGTCTTTGGGCCTGGGCCTGGGGCCATTATTGTGCAGTCATAGGCGTAGGAAACGATTGTGACTCCTTCCGGTGGTGAAGGTAGCTTAGATTTGTAGAAATTAAACAAAAGTGGGGATAGGACACTACCCTGTAGCACCCCTTGTTTAATTCTCCTTGGTTTTGATGTTTCGTTTCTAAATTGCACCGATGCCTGCCGACCACACAGATAATTTGCGGTCCTCCTTTTAAGACATGGGGGAAGGGTAGACCCTTCCAGGTCTTGCAGTAACGAGCCATGGTTGACCGTATCAAAAGCTTTTGATAGGTCTAGCGCTACGAGTACTGTTCTATGGTGGGGGTATTGATTTAAACCGCAATTTATCTGGGTGCTAATGGCATTTAGCGCGGTGGTAGTGCTATGGAGTTTTCTGAAGCCATGCTGATGAGAGGCTAGCTGCAAATTTGCTTGGAAATAAGGGAGCAAAATGGCTTCAAGCGTCTTTGCTACTGGCGATAGGAGAGATATCGGACGATACGACTCACCTATGTTAGCTGGTTTCCCAGGCTTTAGTAGCGGGACCACCTTGGCCATTTTCCATTTCTCTGGTATGACGAAGGTGGAAAGAGACAGGTTGAAGACATGCGCTAAATATTTGAAACCCTCTTTCCCTAGGCTTTTAAGCATCGGCATGGCTATGCCGTCTGGGCCCACTGCTTTGTATGGTTTAGCGTGACCAATGGCGTCATCAACCTCTTTAGCGGTGATGGTGATTGGTGACGCGCTGAATTTGTGTTTATGTGCGCGTCTTTTGGCTCTCTGTCTATCTTTGTCGACCGTAGAATGCATTATATATTGTCGGCAGAAAGCGCTCGCGCATTTTTTCGCATCCGACAGCACTTTGTCGCCAAAGGCGATGGAAACTTTGTCTTTGTGCTTAGTCGGGTTCGATAGGGACTTTACGGTGGACTAAAGTTTACCCACACCGGTAGAGAGGTTACAACCTCTTAGGTGCTCCTCCCATTTCGCCCGCTTGTGTTCGTCCACAAGCAATCTGATGCATTGGTTTATATCCCTTATTTGGGGGTCGCCTGGATCAAGCTGTCTTATAAGGTCACGTTCATTGTACAGGTCTACAAGTAGGCTATGTAGCAGCACGCACATACACAGCCACGCTCACCTGATAAAATGCTTGTTCTTGTTCGTTTTTTTTGTGGATGCTATTTGGCACTGTTGTACTTCTTAGGAGCAAAAAAAGTTTAGTAGCTGCTATCGAAAACTGCTTAAAATTTTTTTTTCTTATATTACAAAGAAATATACTTATTTACTTTCAAACGAGCTCTTAATTACATCTCTCTTTAATAACCATATATTTTGGACAATTTTAATTAACAAATTGTGATACTTTATTACCGGGGACGATTGCTAAAACACGACCAAAACCGTCGGGGGAGGTATTAATAGACGCGTTTTGGCCTCGCTTCCAATAATTCGAATACTTTTCTCTTCGGACTATTGACAACAGGACAAAATGCGTCTATTCATTTTTCTTTCCACTTTTTTGGACGGGTTATTGCAGTCGACCTCGGTTTCAAACTGTTTTTCTCGGAGAACTTTTGAACGGGTAGAAAAACTTAACTCACGTGTTTGTATTCTTAATACTGAAATAACTACGCGTCCTCAGATACCCCAATTGAAGACTTTTTTATAATTTTCTGAAGGACTCATATGGGTGCACTTAAAATTTCCTACTAAATTCGTACAAAAAAATTTACCATCACAGCAACCCATATCTGATATTCCGATCCCTTTTTTGCTTCCCTGTGTCGCTTTCGACGAAGCAACCCCGGTAATTTTGACACTTCGTTCAGTGTCAAAACTCATGTTCCACTGGGTTCCACGCTAGTTTGACACTGACCGAAGTGTCAAACTGCCGTGTGTTAGAAAGGGAAAGAAATTGTTTCCCTCTCATACATATCATACTTGTAAACCTGTACAATGGTCACGTTCTCTCGCTAAGTTTGCGGCCTTCGCCGGGAAGTGGGGCCGGATTTCGGGAATTCTCCCGGCGGGAATGAAACGTGCCGAGGCGGATTCAATGGCCTTACGGAAGGCACGCTCCCCTTGGCGGGCATCAGTCGGGATAGGGAGGGCAGCGAAGCGGTTGTCTGTAAAATATTTATATTCTTCCCACTTTCCTAGGTATTTAATTAGCGAGCTTTGCTCATATTGGTTTATGCAATGGTGTTTGTAATTGATATTAGAGAAAAATTGTAAGTTTACAAACGGCGATGGTTACTAGGACATGTTTCTGAATTTCACTTCTTCATCAGCTAGCTTTTCGGGAGCTGAGCGTTGAAATCGAATCTCCAACATACATATCAGTGCAAGCCTTTAGCTGCTACGCCATATGAATGTTCCGTTGTTCGCTGTACAATTGGTCTCTAAGAGTTGCCTTTTTGTTTATATTCCTTTTGATCACCATGTAGGCACATACACTCTGTATGTAGTTTATTCCTAATGGTGTGGATATGATTTTTAGGCGCGCTTTTGAAAGCTTAGTAACATTTGTTCGGATTTTTACAGTATTTGTTTTTAATACTTCCGCTGTTACTATTACAAATACTGTAAAAATCCGAACAAATGTTACTAAGCTTTCAAAAGCGCGCCTAAAAATCATATCCACACCATTAGGAATAAACTACATACAGAGTGTATGTGCCTACATGGTGATCAAAAGGAATATAAACAAAAAGGCAACTCTTAGAGACCAATTGTACAGCGAACAACGGAACATTCATATGGCGTAGCAGCTAAAGGCTTGCACTGATATGAATGTTAGAGATTCGAGTTCAACGCTCAGCTCCCGAAAAGCTAGCTGATGAAGAAGTGAAATTCAGAAACATGTCATAGTAACCATCGCCGTTTGTAAACTTACAATTTTTCTCTAATATGAATTACAAAAACCATTGTATAAAGCAATATGAGCAAAGCTCGCTAATTAAATACATATGATCATGTTGATATAATAGTAACAGCGGAAGTATTAAAAACAAATACTTTAAAAATCCGAACAAATGTTACTAAGCTTTCAAAAGCGCGCCTAAAAATCATATCCACACCATTAGGAATAAACTACATACAGAGTGTATGTGCCTACATGGTGATCAAAAGGAATATAAACAAAAAGGCAACTGTTGTTGTTGTTGTAGCAATGCTCGCCCCACCTAATAGCCGCGACCGATCACAAATTGTCATCAATATCCTCTAACGGGAGTCCAAGGAAACTTGCCGTTTCAACAAGGGTGGACCATAAGGAAAGGGGTGTTAGAGGCGTTGGTTCCACATTACAATTAAAGAGATGGTTGGTGTCATGTGGGGACACATTGCAAGCAGGGCATACATTTTGTATGTCGGGGTTGATTCTGGATAGGTAAGAGTTTAACCTGTTACAGTATCCAGAACGAAGTTGACCAAGAGTGACACGCGTTTCCCTGGGGAGTATGCGTTCCTCTTCTGCGAGTTCTGGATATTTTTCTTCAAGTACTGGATTCACCGGGCAATTCCCGACATAAAGGTCCGACGCCTGTCTATGGAGTTCACCAAGGACCTGCTTGTGTTTGTCCGCCTCATTCGGCTGGGTTCTCAGGTGCCGTATTTCCTCAAAATGCTTACGGAGATGACTCCTTAGGCCCCTAGGCGGTGCTGGTTCGTCAATCAGATGTCTGTTGGGATGCCCAGGTTTCTGGGTATTCAACAGAAACTGTTTGGTCAGCATCTCATTTCTCTCCCTGAGTATTCTCGCCTCATTATGCTGATGGTGTTCTGGGGACATAAGAAGACAGCCCGTGGCGATTCTGAGAGCAGTATTTTGGCAGGCCTGTAGTTTCTTCCAGTGGGTGGTTTTTAGGCTTGGCGACCATATGGGTGACGCGTAGCACGTAATCGGCTGGCTAATTGCTTTGTATGTGGTCAAGAGCGTTTCTTTATCTTTTCCCCAGGTACTGTCAGCAAGGGATTTGAGGATTTTATTACGGCTCTGAATTCTTGGAACAATGGCGGTTGCGTGCGCACCAAAATGTAGATCCTGATCAAACGTCACACCCAAGATTTTGGGGTGTAGGACAGTCGGTAGCGTAGTGCCATCGACGTGGATGTTCAATATGGTCGACATTTGGGGCGTCCATGTTGTGAATAAGGTCGCGGAAGATTTAGTCGGTGACAATGCCAGGTTTCGCGAGGCGAAAAAACTGGAGAGATCAGGGAGATAGCCGTTTATTTTATTGCATAGCTCATCGATCTTTGGGCCTGGGCCTGTGGCCATTATTGTGCAGTCATCGGCGTAGGAAACGATTGTGACTCCTTCCGGTGGTGAAGGTAGCTTAGATATGTAGAAATTAAACAAAAGCGGGGATAGGACACCACCCTGTGGAACCCCTTGTTTAATTCTCCTTTGTTTTGATGTTTCGTTTCTGAATTGCACCGATGCCTGCCGACCACCCAGATAATTTGCGGTCCACGTTTTAAGACATGGGGGAAGGGTAGACCCTTCCAGGTCTTGCAGTAACGAGCCATGGTTGACCGTATCAAAAGCTTTTGATAGGTCTAACGCTACGAGTACTGTTCTATGGTGGGGATATTAATTCAAACCGCAATTTATCTGGGTGCTAATGACATTTAGCGCGGAGGTAGTGCTATGGAGTTTTCTGAAGCCATACTGATGAGGGGCTAGCTGCAAATGTGCTTGGAAATAAGGGAGCAAAATGGCTTCAAGCGTCTTTGCCACTGGCGATAGGAGAGATATCGGACGATATGACTCACCTACGTTAGCTGGTTTCACAGGCTTTAGTAGCGAGACCACCTTGGCCATTTTCCATTTCTCGGGTATAACAAAGGTGGAAAGAGACAGGTTGAAGACATGCGCCAAATATTTGAAACCCTCTTTCCCTAGGTTTTTAAGCATCGGCTTGGCTATGCCGTCTGGGCCCACAGCTTTGGATGGTTTAGCGCGACCAATGGCGTCCTCAACCTCTCTAGCGGTGATGGTAATTGGTGACGCGCTGAGTTTGTGTTTATGTGCGTGTCTATTGGCACTCCGTCTATCTTTGTCGACCGTAGGATGCATTATATATTGTCGGCAGAAGGCGCTCGCGCATTTTTTCGCATCCGACAGCACCTTATCGCCAAAGGCGATGGAAACTTTGTCTTTGTGCTTAGTCGGATTCGATAGGGGCTTTACAGTGGACCAAAGTTTACCTACACCGGTAGAGAGGTTACAACCTCTTAGGTGCTCTTCCCATTTCGCCCGCTTGTGTTCGTCCACAAGCAATCTGATGCGTTGGTTTATATCCCTTATTTAGGGGTCGCCTGGATCAAGCTGTCTTATAAGGTCGCGTTCCCTCGCTAAGCTCGCGGCCTCCGCCGGGAAGTGGGACCGGATTTCGGGAATTCTCTCGGCGGGAATGAAATGTGCCGAGGCGGATTCAATGACCTTACGGAAGGCACGCTCCCCTTGGTGGGCATCAGTCGGGATAGGGAGGGCAGCAAAGCTGCTGTCTGTTGCAGATTTATATTCTTCCCACTTTCCTTTTTTTAAGTTTATGAAAGTGCGTTTTTCGGTGACGATAAAGTCGGCGGTACGCTCGAACGAAATAAGTATGGGCAGGTGGTCGGATGCCAATGTTACCATCGGCTGCCAGTTGACGCAGTTTACGAGTTCTGCGCTCACGATTGAGATATCTGGCGAGCTATGACAGCTTCCTACCATACGTGTGGGGGCGTCTCCGTTTATTGTGCAGAACGTCGTTTCGTCTATTTGATCCGCCAACATCTCACCCCTACTGTCCGCCCGCAAGTTTGAATGCCATAGGTCGTGATGGGCATTGAAATCGCCTAAGATAATGCGATTGTTGCCAGTGAGTAAGGCCTCGATATTAGGGCGGTATCCACTGGGGCAACAGGTGACAGGAGGGATGTAGATGTTGATGATTTCTAGATTTGCATCGCCTGACCGGACAGATAGGCCTTGACGTTCTAAGACATTGTCACTGCGGTCGATGCCAGGATCAAATATATGATATTGCACAGAGTGGTGTATAATAAACGCGAGACCGCCTCCATTTCCGCTCTCGCGGTCTTTCCTGTGGACATTATAACCAGAGCAGGTCTGCAATGCAGATCTTGCTGTGAGTTTAGTCTCTTGAATCGCAGCAATGCGGATGTTGTGCCGCTTCATGAAATCGACTATCTCCGTAATCTTCCCAGTTAGTCCATTACAGTTGAACTGCAGAATTCTGAAGTGCATGAGGGGTGACGCCGCCACTCTAGGGGTAAGTGAGGGGTGACTACGCCTAGGTTGTGTAAGGCCAGGACGCAATTGCTGTTGTGGCCTTGGGACTGGGCGCCCTTGGGCAAGCATTGGGGTACCCGGATGATTTGGGTTTGCGACCTGGCAACATGGCGCGATGAAACCCGTCGAGGGGTTGCCGTCGCGGAGACCAGAACATCTAGGAAAGTGGCACCACCCAAGGCAGGAGCTGCATTGAGCGGATGTCGCAAACCTATATATTCTGTGCTGGCAGGCGGTGCAAACGGAGGCAGGGACTAAGAGTCTGTTTCCCTGACCTGCACGATTGCTGCCAGAAAAGAGGGGGGGGGGGGGGGGGGAGAAGAAGACGGGGGCAGGGGCTGATGCTCAGCATTGCTACCAACTCTGCTACGAAGGTAGTAGTTATGAGTGGTATCAGCTGTTTGAGTTGTTGGCGCCGCGGGGCGCGAGCAGCAGCGGGTACTTGTTGTGGCTTGCTGAGCAGCGAAGCTGCTGGAAGGTAGTGGGGATACGCTTAGGCGTAGACTACGGGACGCCCTTGGGCGTGAGCAGCAAGGAGCCACAAAAGATTTATAAAAGTTACGTGGACGTCGGGTTTTGGGATCAAGCCCAGAACAACCTGTCCGATGCAACCATCCCTTGCACGAGACACACTGAACAGAGTATGACCGTCCTAAAAAGATTCTTTTCTGGCAAATGCAGCAAAACCATTTCTCAGGACCGGGGTCAGGAGACGGACCCGGATTGGGTTCGATACCTTCCCGGAGTAAGAGAATATGTAGCAGTCCTGCTGCAAGGAGCTGCTGGGAGGATGACAATTTGTGGGAGGGACGAAACAAATTAAATGGGGTCACACTGAAATGACAGTCCTTGGTCGGGAAAAATCCCGAGTCGCTCCGGTACATAGAACCGACTGCCTTGGGAAGCGCAAAAAGGCAACTCTTAGAGACCAATTGTACAGCGAACAACGGAACATTCATATGGCGTAGCAGCTAAAGGCTTGCACTGATATGAATGTTGGAGATTCGAGTTCAACGCTCAGTTCCCGAAAAGCTATCTCATGAAGAAGTGAAATTCAGAAACATGTCCTAGTAACCATCGCCGTTTGTAAACTTACAAATTTTCTCTAATATCAATTACTTCCCCCTTTCCTTTTTTGAAGTTTATGAAAGTGCGTTTTTAGGTGACGATGAAGTCGGCGGTACGCTCGAGCGAAATAAGTATGGGCAGGTGGTCGGATGCCAATGTTACTGGCAGCCGGTGGCCAGTTGACGCAGTTTACGAGTTCTGCGCTCACGATTGAGATATCTGGCGAACTGTGACTGCTTCCTACCATACGTGTGGGGGTGTCTCCGTTTATTGTGCAGAACGTCGTTTCTTCTATTTGATCCGCCAACATCTCACCCCTGAATGCCATAGATCGTGATGGGCATTGAAATCGCCTAAGATAATGCGATTGTTGCCAGTGAGTAATGCTCTGATATTAGGGCGGTATCCACTGGGGCAACAGGTGGCAGGAGGGATGTAGATGTTGATGATTTCTAGGTTTGCATCGCCTGACCCTTCCAGGTCTTGCAGTACCGTGCCGTGGTTGGCCATATCAAAAGCTTTTGATAGGTGCAGCGCAACGAGTACTGTTCTATGGTGGGGGTTTTGATTTAAACCGCAATTTATCTGGGTGCTAATGGCATTTAGCGCGGTGGTTGCGCTATGAAGTTTTCTAAAGCCATGCTGATGACAGGCTAGTTGCAAATTTGCTTTGAAGTGGGGAGCAAAATGGCTTCAAGCGTCTTAGCTGCTGGCCATTATGACTCTCCTATGTTAGCTGGTTTCCCAAGCTTTAGTAGCGGGATCATCTTGGCCATTTTCCATTTTTCGGGAATGACAAAGGTGGAAATAGACAGGTTGAATACATGTGCTAAACATTTGAAACCCTCTTTTCCTAGGCTTTTAAGCATCGACATGGCTATGCCGCCTGGGCTCACTGCTTTAGATGGTTTTGCGTGACCGATGGCATCCTCAATCTCTTTGGGGGTGATGGTAATTGGTGACACGCTGAATTTATGTTTATGTGCACGTCTGTTGGCCCTCCGTCTAACGTTGTCAACCGTAGAATGCATTATATAGAGGTTACAACCGCTTAGGTGCTCCTCCCATTTCGCCCGCTTGTTTTCATCCACAAGCACTCTGATGCGTTGGCTTATATCCCTTATTTGGAGGTCGCCGTGATCGAGCTGTCTTATAAGGTCACGTTCTCTCGCAAAGTTTGCGGCCTCCGCCGGAAAATGAGGCCGAATTTCGGGAATTCTACCGGCAGGAATAAAGCTAGCCGAGTCATCAGCATGGCTTTAGAAAACTCCATAGCACCACCACCGCGCTGAATGCCATTGGCACCCAGATAAATTGTGGTTTAAATCAGAAGCCCCAACATAGAACAGTACTCGTAGCGCTAGACCTATCAAAAGCTTTTGATACGGTCAACCATGGCACGTTACTGCAAGACTTGGAAGGGTCTACCCTTCCCCCATGTCTTAAAAGGTGGACCGCAAATTATCTGGGTGGTCGGCAGGCATCGGTACAATTCAGAAACGAAATATCAAAGACAAGAAGAATTAAACAAGGGGTGCCTCAGGGTGGTGTCCTATCTCCACTTTTGTATAATTTTTACATATCAAAACTACCTTGGCCACCAGAAGGAGTTACTATCGTTTCTTACGCCGATGACTGCACAATAATGGCCACGGGCCCGGGCCCAAAGATCGATGAGCTTTGCAACAAAATAAACGGCTACCTCCCTGATCTCTCCAGTCTTTTCGCCTCGCGAAACCTGGCATTATCACCGACTAAATCATCCGCGACCCTATTTACAACTTGGACGTCCCAAATGTCGACCATTTTGAACATCCACGTCGATGGCACTACGCTACCGACTGTCCTACACCCCAAAATCTTGGGTGTAACGTTTGATCAGGATCTACATTTTGCTGAGCACGCAGCCGCAATTGTTCCGAAAATACAGAGCCGTAATAAAATCCTCAAATCCCTTGCTGGCAGTACTTGGGGAAAAGACAAAGAAACGCTCATTACCACATACAAAGCAATTGGCCAGCCGTTTGCGTGCTACGCGTCCCCTATATGGTCGCCAAGCCTAAAAACTACCCACTGGAAGAAGCTACAGACCTGCCAAAATACTGCGCTCAGAACCGCCACGGGCTGTCTTCTTATGTCCCCAGAACACCATCTACATAATGAGGCGAGAATACTCCCCATCAGGGAGAGAAATGAGATGCTAACCAAACAGTTTCTGTTGAATACCCAGAAACCTGGGCATCCCAACAGGCATCTGATTGATGAGCCAGCACCGCCTACGGCACCTGAGAACTCAGCCGTATGAAGCAAAAAAACACAAGCAGGTCCTTGGTGAACTCCACAATCAGGCGTCGGACCTTTATGCCGGGAATGGCCCGGTGAATCCAGTACTCGGGGAACAGGACCCAAAACTTGCGGAAGAGGAACGCATACTCCCCAGGGAAACGCGAGTCACTCTGGCTCTACTTCGTTCTGGATACTGTAACAGGTTAAACTCTTACATATCCAGAATCAACCCCGACATACAAAATGTATGCCCCGCTTGCAATGTGTCCCCACATGACACCAACCATCTCTTTAATTGTAATGTGGAACCAACACCTCTAACGCCCCTTTCATTATGGTCCACCCCTGTCGAAACAGCAAGTTTCCTTGGACTCCCATTAGAGGATATTGATGACAATTTGTGATCGGTCGCAGCTATTAGGTGGGCGAAACATTGCTACATCAACAACAACAACAAGCGAGCCGAGGCGGATTCAATGACCTTGCGGAAAGAACGTTCCCCTTGGCGAGCATCAGTCGGGATAGGGATGTCAGCAAAGCGGTTGTCTGTAAAGGATTTGTATTCGTACCACTTTCCTTTTTTTGAAGTTTATAAAAGTGCGTTTTCCTGTGACGATGAAGTCGGCGGTACGCTCGAGCGAAATAAGTATAGGCAGGTGGTCAGATGCCAATGTTACTATCGGCTGCCAGTTGACGCAGTTTGCGAGTCCTGCGCTCACGATTGATATATCCGGCGAACTGTGACAGCTTCCTACCATACGTGTGGGGGCGTCTCCGTTTATTGTGCAGAACGTCGTTTCTTCTATTTGATCCGCCAACACCTCACCCCTAGTGTATGCCTGCAAGTTTGACTGCCATAAATCGTGATGGGCATTGAAATCGCCCAAGATAATGCTATTATTGCCAGTGAGTAAGGCGCTGATATTAGGGCGGTATCCACTGGGGCAACAGGTGGCATGAGGTATGTAGATATTGATGATTTCTGGGTTTGCATCGCCTGACCGGGCAGATAAGCCTTGACGTTCTAAGACACTGTCCCTGCGGCCGATGTCGGGATCAAATACATGATATTGCACAGAGTGGTGTATGATAAACGCGAGACCGCCTCTATTTCCGCCCCCGCAATC
This sequence comes from Eurosta solidaginis, assembly GCF_040869045.1. Classification (NCBI taxonomy): domain Eukaryota; kingdom Metazoa; phylum Arthropoda; class Insecta; order Diptera; family Tephritidae; genus Eurosta; species Eurosta solidaginis. Next base: position 154,438,622 of record NC_090321.1, read on the forward strand.
TTTTCTGTGGACATTATACCCAGAGCTGTGAGTTTAGTCTCTTGAATCGCAGCAATGCGGATGTTGTGCCGCTTCATGAAATCGACTGTCTCCGTGATCTTCCCAGTTAATCCATTACAGTTGAACTACAGAATTCTGAAGTGCAACGGGGGAGACGCCGTCACTCTGGGAGTAAGTGGCGGGTGACTACGCCTGGGTTGTGAAAGGCTAGAACGCAACTGCTGTTGTGGCCCTGGGACTGGACGTCCTTGGGTAAGCATTGGGGTACCCGGTGTATTTGGATATGCGGCCTGGCAACATGGTGCAATGAAACCCGTCGGGGGGTTGCCGTAGCGGAGACCAGAACATCTAGGAAAGTGGCACCGTCCAAGGCAAGAGGTGCATTGGTCGAATATCGCAAACATATATATTCTGTGCTGGCAAACCATCCTTTACACGAGACACACTGACAAGGGTATGACCGTCGCAAAAAGATTCTTTTCTGGCAGACGCAGCAAAACCATTTCTCAGGACCGGGGTCAGGAGACGGACCCGGATTGGATTCGATACCTTCCCGGAGCAAGAGAAGATGGAGCAGTCCCGCTGCAAGGAGCTGATGGGAGGATGATAATTTGTGGGAGGGACGCAACAAATTAAATGGGGTTACACTGAAATGATAGTCCTTGGTCGGGAAAATCCCGAGTCTCTCCGGTACATAGAACCGACTGCCTTGGGAAGCGACAATTTGTGATCGGCCGCACCTATTGGATGGGGCGAAGCACTGCTACAACAACAACCGGCAATAACAATAGATGTGGGTGTCATATCTGACATCAAGCTCGTCTGAAAGCAACACTTCGAATCCATGAAATTTAGGGCCATGAAGTCCATCATGGTATGCAAACGTCTAGCAGGCAAATCATGGGGCTGCAACCCACATGTACTAGGATGGATGTATACCATGATAGTAAAACCTATGATAACATATGGCTCGATAGCCTGAGCATCGAGAACAACTCGAGCCACGACGAGGCAAGCACTGACAAAACTTCAGCGACTGGCATGTGTGTGCATCACTGGAGCTATGGGCACATGCTCCACAACGTCCTTGAGGCTATCCTCGATCTAACGCCGCTGCACATATCGATAGCTGTCAGCCCAGCGAACCCTCCTGAATATCGCAAAGGAGGGCTCGGGAAAAGGTAAAGTTATATCGTCCCGGAGTATGGAAGAACTCAGAGAGATCCCAATATCTTCACTGTTGTTGTTGTCACCCCGAGGGGTGATATACGGAGGCAGATAGTTTTTGAGAAAAGGTATAAAGTAGAATTGGGAGACATGGAAGGAAAGTAGACTTGAGAGCATTCAGCGGCTACATAAAATAGTATGGTACACCGATGGCTCGAAGAAGCCAGAGGGGATTGGAGCCGGAGTCTTCGGATCCAAAGCCAAGTTATCAGCACCTCTGGTAGCATATCCGATCATTTTTCAAGCAAAAGTATTCGCCATAAGCCAGTGCACTGGCCTGAACCTCCAGCGCGAATACTCCAATGGAACAATCGCTATATTCAGTGACAGTCAGTCGGCCCTCAATCTCGGCGTTAAAAATAAAGTCAGCACTGATTGTTGCTGTTGTTGTTGTAGCGATAAGGTTGCCCAAAGCCTTCGGGGAGTGTTATCAATGTAATGTTCCTTTGCCAGATACAGATCCGGTACGCTCCGGTAACAAGCACCATTAATTAAGGTGCTAGCCCGACCATCTCGGTCACGATTTATATGGCCACATTAAACCTTCAGGCCATCATCCCTTCCTCCCCACCCCCAAGTTCCATGAGGAGCTTGGGTCGCCAGAGCCTCGCCTGTTAGTGAACCAGGATTCGCCGCGGATAGGTGATGTTGACAATTGGGTTTGGAGCAGCTGTATATTGCGCTGGCAACCTGAAGGGTTGCGCTACATAACCCTTTGAATCTGGTATATTAGTTGCCTCTTACGACAGGCATACCTACCGCGGCTATATTCTGACCCCCTAACCCGCTGGGATGTCAGCACTGTTTGTTGTTGTTGTTGTACCATTGTTTTGCCCCACCTAATAGCTGCGACCGATCACAAATTGTCATCAATATCCTCTAACCGGAGTCCAAGGAAACTTGTTGTTTCGACAGTGGTGGACCATAATTTTACAATTACAATAATTACATAATATAACAACAACAATATAAAATAAATAATATATAAATAAATAATAAAACATTACAATTACAATAATTGTAATTGTCAGCACTGGTCCTTGAGTGCGTTGAAAAGCTAAACCAACTAGGAGCACACAACGAACTACTGGTGGCCTGGGTCCCAAGTCACAGGGGAGTTGAGGGTAATGAGCAGGTGGACAGCCTGGCCAGAGAGGCAGCAACGACACGACCCATTGGTCCCGAACCGTTCCTGCCAGTAGGCCCACAGGAATTTAGGGGCATTTTTTTTTTTGACAGACACCTTGTAGTGGTGCAGGGGCTTACGCCGATCACAAGTTGTCGCGAGCCGACCGGATGGGAGCAGCCTCGCTACTCACATCCGACTGATTCGTCGCGCATGCGAGCGGTAACTAGGAACTGTCACCTCCTAATCCAGGGTGTTATGCGACACCGTGCCCATTGGAATGGTTTGTAGCCAGGAGGTTTACAACACCGGCTGTATTATAACGACGCCTCCCTGACACCGGGCCACCTTGGGGAGTAACTATGGCCTTAACGCGTCAAGGGGCTCTGCCGCGGTGAACGAACCGAGTTCCTCTATTATACTAAATAGATCACTACGCTTGCCACGGCAGGCATGTGTTCGTACGAACAAGATGATGAATACAAACACAAATAAAAACAACAACAACAACAAAAATCAACAAAAACAAACTGAAGGGAGGGATAACAAGTTGAGCGCAAAGAGTGGCGGTAACAACAAACGCCGAAGGGAAAAGCATGGCGTGAGAACCTACTCCCTAAGCCACCTAAACCTGACTGCGGAAGAACTTGCCCTTTTTGAGGAGCATGCCAGGGACGACGATGACCAAACGTCCGGAAGCGAGACGGTCAAGAAGGTCAAAAAAGACACGGCAGGCAAGAACCAGCACCAGAGTGGGCAGAGCACCACCAAGGCGAATAGCGAAGGCAAACATCACAGTGGGTTAATCACCACCGTGAAGAATAACACAGCCAGCAGAAATCAGAAGCACAGTGGGCAGAGCACCACCAAAGCGGAGAGCAGCGTCAAACCACAGCATGGTGGGTTAATCACCAGTGGGCCAAGCCGGGTAGAGGCAAAAAGCGCAGCCAGCAACAGCCTTTGCGAAACCCGGCAAAGGAGACCCCGAGAGGAGACGGAAGAGCAGCGGGAAAGTCACAACCGCAAACGCTCAACCTCAAGGGAGAGACATCGCCATAGTAGCAGGGAGTGAGCGGCCAAGAGACACCTGGGTGAAGTGCATGATCGCCAGTACCCAGGGGAAAGAAGACGTTCCAAGTCAAGGGACGACAAAGCCGACCGTGACGGAGGAAGGAAGAGGTCGAGTTTAGAACGCGGAAGACGATCACCAAAGGAAAGTGCGAACGCCAGAGCAAGGTCATCGTCGTTCGAGGACTCTGGCACAGAGCATCGCCATGGGGGAGCCAGGTGGCTTCGACGACCCAAGAAGAATCGGGCTAAGTGGAGCAGGAAAGAAGTGGTACCTTCGATACCTGAAGCAGAGAAGGACTCCGGACAGTGCACGCGAGAAGGCACTACAACACATGAGGCCGAGCAAGAAGAACCCATCCGCCTGGAAATCAAGGCGGGTGAGATGGAAACGGCAAGAGGCGAGCACGCATCGCACCACCGCGGGTCACATAACCGCGAGCATCAACAAAGAAGCCGTAATGAGAAGCAAAGCGCTCCCGCTGACAACCGGAGAAGAGGTCAGGCACGACGGGAGGACGCAACACAGACCAGGGGACAGAGAGCTTACCCCACACCGTCTACCTCGAGAAGAGCGAATGCGCCGCTGCCAGCACCTGGTACATCAACTGCGCAGGGGAGGCCAAAAATGCAAGGCTACTCGGATGCCTTAAAGGGCATACGGATGGCGGTGCTTCCAAAGCAATACCCGGCGGAGGTCTTGAGCCAGGAGGAGCTGACGCGGCTGCAAGACACGATAATGATCGAGGTATCGAAGGGATGGGTAAAGCAATCTCTGGCTTTCTGCGGCGTGTACTTTAGGCCAGGATTACTCCTTGTAGACTGCAAGGATGAGGAAACAGCCGAATGGCTGGCCAGAGTCACACCAACTCTGCATAGTTGGGAGGGCCCCGCCCTTATTACGAGGAAAGGGGATGATATACCGCCGACGCATACCGCCACTATGTATCTCCCCAGAAGTAGTGACCAAGAATTCGCACTTAAACTGCTGAAGGCACAGAACACCTTCTTAAATGTTGGGATGTGGCGTATAATCAGCAGCAGTGCTGAGGAGGGGGGCCTGCGGGTAAACATGGTAATTGACGAGGCATCGTTCATTAAAAAAAAGGAAGCTAGCTTCAAGGTGAACTACCGGTTCAGCTTCGTCCCGGTCAGACCTTGGAAGCAAAAAGCCCCAGCCAGTGTGGAACAACCCACGTTACAGGACAAGTCCAGAGCACTGGGGAGCAAAGCGAGGAGGCAGCAACAACATGCAGGGCAGCAACATCCAACCAGTGCCCAACCAGTGTCTCGTCAGCCACAGGGTCAACAATTGGGTTAATCACCGGTAAAGAGCCTACGCAAGCTCCATCAACAGATGAGCTGCTGGAAGGTCTAAACTTAGAACACCTAGGGTTGGAGGACAGAGGAGAGGAAAACCTGCGGCTGTCCGATGAGGACGAGCCGGTAAGGCTTCAGCACTGACCGGCCCATACACAAAGGTTGCCCAGATCAACCTGCACCATGCTAAAGCTGCTTCGGCAGTAATAGCACGCAGATTTGCCTCGGAAGATCTGGGCATAGCACTCATCCAAGAACCTTGGGTGTACAAAGGTCAGGTGAGAGGCTTAAAAGAGAAAAATAATAAGGTAATTTAGGATCTTTCTCAAGAAAGACCAAGAGCGTGTGTAGTGCTTAACAACTCCATTAACTATCTTTGCATTATAGAGTTTATGAGTCAAGACCTCGTAGCAGTTCAGGCGACGATGGTAATACTAGGAGAGTCAACGAACATCGTCTTCGCAGCGGCCTACTTTGTGAAGAAACTGACGGAATACTGCAGATGGGCAAAATTACCGTTGATCATGGGATGCGACGCGAATGCGCACCACGAGGTATGGAACAGTACAGACACCAATTCGAGGGGTGAGTCCGTTCTTGAATTTATTATTAGTAATGACCTAAGCATATACAACGTTGGGAATTCACCAACCTTCATCACTAGGTCTAGAGAAGAAGTCCTGGACATAACCCTGGGTAACGATCTGGCTGATGAGCTGGTCTCTGGATGGGGGGTTTCCTCTGAACCCTCAATGTCGGACCATCTTATTATCCAGTTCGTCATCGGGGCTATACCCATAGAAGGACCACCAAGGCGAAATCCCAGGAACACAAATTGGGACATGTTCAGGAACATAATACAGGGAAATCTTTCTATTATAGATAGTAGGAACAGAGGAACAAGTTATATGGGATTAGAGACAAGAGTTAATAACTTGAACCGTGTCATTATTGAAGCGTTTAACTCTAGCTGTCGAGAATCCAAAGGCCCAGGAAATAAAAGCCCCTGGTGGTCGAGGAAACTCTCGGAAATGAGGAAAACCGTGCGCAAACTCTTCAACCAAGCGAGGCGCACGGGAAACTGTGAGCAATACACAGCGAATCTAACAGCATATAACAAAGAGATTAGAAAAGCTAAAAGAAAGAGCTTCAGGAAATTTTTCGAGGGTATTTCGGAGGTTCCAGAGGCGGCAAGGCTCCACAAAGCCCTAGCCAAGGACCAAAGGGAGACACGACTATCAATTAAGCTCCCTGATGGAACCTACTCAAGGACTGAGGAAGAAAGAGCACGTGCCCTGCTTGCAGCTCTTTTCACGGACGCATCCTCGGATACCTCAACGGAGGAGGCTCGAGAAGGGAGACCAACACCCACAGATTGGAACCTCGCTAAAGAACTCTTCAACGATGGCACAGTTAAGTGGGCAGTAAAGTCTTTCAAGAGCTACAAATCTCCGGGAGTGGATGGTATATATCCAACCTTTCTGCAGCAGGGCGAGGAATTGATCCCACACCTGGTCAGGATTATGAGGGATAGCCTCGCACTGGCATACATCCCGACGGTGTGGAGAAGAGCAAAAGTGGTCTTTATACCTAAGGTGGCTAAAAAGGACTACTAAGTCCTTTAGGCCTATAAGCCTGACATCCTTTGCTCTCAAAGCAATGGAGAATATTGTAGACCATGAGATTAGATCAAAGGCTCTCGATAGAGTGCCACTACATAAAAATCAGCATGCATACAGAACAGGCAGGTCGACAGAAACTGCACTGTATCAGCTGTCCACAGAAATCCAAAGTGTGTTCGAGTGCGGGGAGATAACTGCGGATGATGTAAAACTTTGCTACACTTACTGTCCTACCGAATTGAGTTCCTTGGATCTTCTTCAGGCCGACTTGGACTCGTTCCAATGTTGGTGCACAACAAATTTATTAGCTTTAAATTGCTCTAAATGTAAGCATATGACATTTCACCGAGTGAAGCCAGCATTGAAATCTTATGTAATAGATGGTACGCCTTTGGAGCGTATATCTATTGCAAATGATCTAGGTGTCCTTTTTGATCCGAAATTGTATTTTAACATGCATATTTCATCTATAGCCAACAAAGCGTTGGGTTTACTTGGATTTGTTAAAAGATGGGCTAAAGAGTTCTATGATCCGTACCTCACTACGGTTCTTTACACATCGCTGGTTCGTCCAATACTCGAGTATTGCTCATGCGTTTGGTCCCCTGTTTCTCAAAAGCATATAAAGCGTCTTGAGTCAGTTCAAAAGCAATTTTTGATATTTGCATTGCGCGGCCTTAATTGGGACTCAAGTCTCCACCTTCCTCCATACAGAAGTAGACTTCTTCTTATTAACTTACCCACTCTGGAAAATCGGAGAATATTACTGGGGGTATTGTTCATCTATAAGCTCATTATTGGAGAAATTGATTCCGCGGACCTCCTCAGCCGCTTGTTTTTTGCGGTTCCCCCTAGAGTATCCAGACACTACGTTCCTTTCTATTTACCCCTTTGTCGACGAAACTTTGCTAAAAATAATTCTCTTCTTATCTGGTGCGCGCACTACAATGACTTGTATAGCTGCATCAGTCTTGAATGTACTTTTGCCACTATACGTAATGCAATACTTGCCTATCTAATTAAAGAGATACAAGCTAATTTAATTTGCCGGCATTTTATTCCTTCGAAAAAAAACAGGAACTATCTCGCTTAAGGATGGAGGAACATTTATCAACATGTATCATTAAGAAGGAACAAGACAGTACTGTGTTGATTGGAATCTGGTGCATTCCAACAACGTAAAAAACATGCTTTTTCAAGAGTCACTGACCGGAATCGTATGCATTCCGGCAGTATAATCTTATGGGTCAGGCATCGAGCTGATTGGAATCCGGTGCATTCCAACAACACAGGTCATGTTACTTTTTTATGCCTTGTGATGGCGTATCCTCATTACACTACTCTTAGCACTGCCGGATTCCCATGACATGCTGATTGGAATCTTGTTGCATTCCAACAGGGAGATTGGAATCCACTGCACTCCGAAATCATGCTGAGCGGAATCTGATGCATTCCGCCAGTATAAGATTTCGGCATAAGATCTTATTTCTGCTCATATTTCTTATTATTATTATATTCTGAAATTAAATAGTAATGTTCATTAATATTTCTTTGTTTGTAATATAACATTGTTGAAAGCTCGATATATCTTAAATTTTATCTTTTGAGTTGTATATTTATATATCTTTTATATTATGCAGTCGACCATAGTTTGTCGTCGACTTTAAATAATAAATAAATAAATAAATAACTCTATGCGCATTTTTGGACATAGAGGGGGCTTTCGACAACACGACACACGAAAGTGTGAATCGGGTACTCGAGAGAAGAGAGATACAGCGTCCAATCCGTATTATTGCGTACGAGGATTGCCGAAACCTCAAGTGGGGACGGTACAGTAGAGATTAAAACAACGAAAGGATGTCCACAAGGGGGCGTCCTTTCACCCCTGCTGTGGAGCCTGGTAGTAGATGAACTTCTACAGAGGCTCTCAGACAACGGAATCCGATGTCAAGGGTACGCGGATGATATTGTTATCATTGTAAGGGGCAAATTTGAGAGCACCCTTTGCGACATAATGCAAAGGGCATTGAGGTTAACGAAAGAATGGTGTACTGAGGTAGGGCTAAGCATCAACCCTAACAAGACATCCATTGTGCCCTTCACCAGGAAAAGGAAGCTGGAAGGGATTAGGCAAATCACAATGGATGGAGTACAGATGGAGTACACGTCTGAGGTGAAATACTTGGGAGTCACGTTTGACTCTAAGCTCTTATGGAAGAAACACGTCGACAACACCATATCAAAGGCCACAAGAGCAATAATGGTGTGCAGACGTATTGCAGGAAGATCCTGGGGATGCAGCCCAAAGATCCTAAGATGGATGTACACTATGATAGTGAGACCTATCATAGTGTGCGGAGCAGTTGCGTGGGCATCAAGAACAACCATGGTGACCGTACAAAAATCGCTCACGAAGCTTCAACGCTTAGCGTGTGTCTGCATTACGGGAGCCATGCGAACATGGCCGACGGCAGCAATAGAAGTGCTGCTTGAGTTAACGCCTCTACATATTGTTACTAATATTGACCAAAACAAAGGGGTGCTGCTATCTCTAGGCGATGCTAGGCGGTGACGTGAATTCACATCAGTAGTTCAATCATTATGTGTCTGCATGGGCGAATCAATAATTGCGTCTACACATATGTACACATTCCGACGAGCAACATTTACATACCAGGCAGCGAGAGATGAGATGTCACACACAGATGAATTTACTTATACGCTTATGTGTGTGCGGGAGACTGTAAACTACAAACTCACATATGTACATCTGAGAAGCGCTAAAAAGTAGACAATTGTAAACAAGTAGAAACTATATGAGAACTATACACACACGAATATAATTGGTAAGTTCTGGAAATGGAAGAGCCTAGAAGTATGCAGCGTAAACTATAAAAGCGGGGCAGGCGAGTAAGAAGTAATTCAGTTTGATTTGAGTTGTCAAGCAGTTGCGATTAAGGCGATATCTAGCGAGCAATAGCAGTATTATTTTGAATAGTAGAGTTTCATTGAGCTATCAATCAGTGTGGTTATTAAGCAAGCTATTCGTTGCACAGTTTGAGTGTATTGTGAAGTACTTTAATAAAGGCCATTTTGCATTATTACAAATTGGAGTTATTTATTCAACAGTTTAGTGATTCGAACTTAGCAGAGGATTGCAAATAAGAGGATTTGCAGCAAATTCGTTACAATTGGTGTCAGAAGAGGAATTGTTGAATAAATTCCAGAGGACAACAAGGACATGGCAAAGTTCAGTGAATTGAAGATCCAGCAACTGAAGAGGGAGTTGGAGAGCCGTGGATTGAATACAAGCGGCGTTAAACTTGAACTTCAGGCACGGCTACGAGAGGCAATGGAAGTAGAAGGAATTGACGTGGAAGAGTATGACTTTCATCTTGATGGCGAGGAAACAACAAAAATGGAAGATACAGTTACGCAGACAGTTACGAGCACAGACTTGAACATGATTTTGGCTGCAATATCTGCTCAAACATCGACAATGTCATCTAAACTAGAAGAACAGAAAACGTATATGTCATCTCAACTAGAAGAACAGAAAACGTATATGTCATCACAGATGGAATCCCAAGAGACACGAATAACATCGAAGATGGAAGAACAGAAAACACACATGGCGTCACAAATTGCAGAACAATTAAAAGAACAAGAGGCACGCATAACATTACAGCTCGAAGCACAAGAAGAGCGTATATCAACATAGCTGGAGGCACAGGAAACAAAATTCTCATCGCAGCTGGAGGCTGTTAGTGAACGACAAAATAAAGTGGAGGCCGAGATGGATGCTTTGAAAGATCGGATTCAGGAGTTACAATTGAACCGTCCAATCACTTCAACGTCTACTCTGAAGGTAAAATCCCCAACGTTTGATGGTTCTGTTCCATTCCAGGTATTTAAGCTCCAATTTGAGAAGACGTCGGCAGCGAATAACTGGAATGCTGAAGATAAAGTTGCAGCTCTGTTCGTGGCATTGAAAGGGCCATCAGCCGAAATCCTACAGACGATTCCCGAAGGAGAGCGGAACAACTATGAAGCATTGATGGCCGCTGTCGAGAGACGTTATGGAAGCGAGCATAGAAAACAGATATTCCAAATTGAGTTGAAAACCGCTACCAAAAAGCAAATGAGACATTGCAAGAGTTTGCTTCAGATGTTGAAAGGTTGGCTCATCTCGCAAATGCGGACGCACCCGTGGAATACACCGAGAGGGCAAAAATCCAGAGTTTTATAAATGGCATACGAGACGTGGAAACGAAACGAGCTACATACGCAAACCCAAAACTGACATTTTCTGAAACGGTATCACATGCATTGACTCAGGAAACGGCCTCACTATTGAGTAAACCAGCATACAAAGCTCATCGTGTGGAAGTGGAAAGACCAGATTGGGTAGATACAATTTTGGAAGCTCTGAAGGGATCACAAGAGAAAAATGCCGGAGTTATGAAATGTTTCAAGTGCGGTAACCTAGGTCACATTGCACGTCATTGCAGTAGCAATTCCAATAGTTCCAACAATGTGGGTGGCCGTAAACGCAAAGCTGGCGGAAATGAGCAAGAGCGTGTCGAATGTAAAGAACGAAAGCTTGCCCCGGCTATTGAATGTCCTGTGATATCTGTGTCGCAGATTGGAAGGAAATCAAGCAGTCTTACCATCAGAGGGAGTGTGGATGGTAAAGAGCGAGTACTGACTGTAGATACGGGGGCATCTCATTCCTTGATTCGATCTGATTTGGTCTACAGGAGAGTAAAGTCATTACCTGAAGCAAGGTTGCGTACGGTCACAGGCGAGTATAATCAAGTCCAAGGCGAAGTGGTATGTGAGGTATTAATTGGGAAAGTCATTGTTCTACACAAATTCGTTGTGGCGGAAATCGTTGATGAAGTCATATTGGGAGTGGACTTCTTGGTTGACCATGACATCAGGATCGATATGCAGAGAAAAATTATGCGCTATAAGAACCAGGACATACCACTTAACTTTAGTTTGGAAAAAGGGTTCAGCAGTAATCGGGTACTGGTGGAAAAGACTCGACAAAGACCACGAAAGTCAAAGGCAAAGGTTGATAGATCGAATGGGCCAAATAAATCAAAATCAAAAGTACCTGCGAGAGAAACACTGTCATTGACAAAACCTAAAAGACGCAGGAAAACGAAGCAACGAATTTCCGGGAAAGAAAGCGAGGGTAGTTTCAAGCCGGAGCGCACTACTGTTGTGAAATGTGGGAACGATACCGATTATGTAAAGCAAATCCGTCCAGCGCAATCTCTACGAAGTGGTTCATTGACCAAACAACAGAGTGTGAAGGAACGGCCAAGGGTAATGAGTAGTAAGATGAAACACTGGCATGACAAGAACTTTAATTCGGAAGGTTTCTTGGCGGGAGATTTGGTACTGTTAAACAGCCCTCACCGGCGGAAAGGTGTTCCAGCTAAATTTCGGTGCAGTTGGGAAGGCCCGTACAAAGTTGTGAAGAAGATCAGTGATACCATCTACCGCATACAAACCACTGGGAAACCACGGATTAGAAGAGTGGTACATTTGGAGATGCTAGCGGCAGTTAGATCGGAAGATTTGTCTGATCGGGACGATCAGACTTAGGTGGAGGGCAGTGTTACGAATATTGACAAAACAAAGGGGTGCCGCTATCTCTAAGCGATGCTAGGCGGTGACGTGAATTCACATCAGTAGTTCAATCATTATGTGTCTGCATGGGCGAATCAATAATTGCGTCTACACATATGTACACATTCCGACGAGCAACATTTACATACCAGGCAGCGAGAGATGAGATGTCACACACAGATGAATTTACTTATACGCTTATGTGTGTGCGGGAGACTGTAAACTACAAACTCACATATGTACATCTGAGAAGCGCTAAAAAGTAGACAATTGTAAACAAGTAGAAACTATATGAGAACTATACACACACGAATATAGTTGGTAAGTTCTGGAAATGGAAGAGCCTAGAAGTATGCAGCGTAAACTATAAAATCGGGGCAGGCGAGTAAGAAGTAATTCAGTTTGATTTGAGTTGTCAAGCAGTTGCGATTAAGACGATATCTAGCGAGCAATAGCAGTATTATTTTGAATAGTAGAGTTTCATTGAGCTATCAATCAGTGTGGTTATTAAGCAAGCTATTCGTTGCACAGTTTGAGTGTATTGTGAAGTACTTTAATAAAGGCCATTTTGCATTATTACAAATTGGAGTTATTTATTCAACAGTTTAGTGATTCGAACTTAGCAGAGGATTGCAAATAAGAGGATTTGCAGCAAATTCGTTACAATATAATAATTGAGCAGGCAGCCAGGAGTACTTTAGTAAACATAGCTAAAGAGGGATGTGGAAGAGGCAAAGTGATACAGTCACGGAGCATGGCGAAGCTGCAGGAGCAGATTCCACCTATCCAACTTCCCAGAGATGATACGAGGAAGATAATTAAGTTTCAGAAGCGCTTTAAAATAGAGCTGGGGAACAAATGTACGTGGGACACCTCCAGGATTGAAGCGCTTCACCAGGAACACACTATAATATGGTACACCGATGGCTAGAAGACATCGGAGGGCATAGGAGCGGGGATCTTCGGGCTCCGAACCAAAATATCACTACCACTCGGAAAATATCCGAGCATCTTCCAGGCCGAAGTTGTCGCCATAAGCCGGTGTGCAGAGATAAATTTACAGCGGGGATATACCAACGAGAAAATCGCTATACTCAGCGACAGTCAGGCTGCACTCAAGGCATTATCTTCGGTTGGGATTAAATCATCAACAGTCCTTGAGTGCGTGGAGAGGTTAAACAATCTAGGAGTCAATAACACCATCCATCTGGCATGGGTACCTGGACACAGAGGAGTGGATGGTAACGAGCGAGCGGACGAGCTTGCCATGTTGGCAGCGGCCGGAAAGCCAATAGGACCCGATCCTATGGTTATCTATACTGGAAGTCTTAATAAGTTCGGCAGGTAGTTCGGGCAGAGTTCCATGGAAGTCTCCAATTGTTAAACCAAAACGTTCCTAATTTATACAATTCGTGGTTTTAAAGGTGGCAGTATTTTGGCAGGCCTGTAGCTTCTTCCAGTGAGTAGTCTTTACGCTTGGCGACCATATCGGGTACGCGTAGTATGCAATCGGCTGGCCAATTGCTTTGTAAGTGGCAATGAGCGTTTCTTTATCTTTTCTCCAAGTACTGCCAGCAAGAGATTTGAGGATTTTATTACGGCTCTGGATTTTCGGTACAATTGCGGCTGCATGCTCACCAAAATGTAGATCCTGATCGAACGTCACACCCAAGATTTTGGGGTGTCGGACAGTCGGTAGCGTAGTGCCATCGACGTGGATGTTCAAAATGGTCGACATTTGGGGCGTCCATGTTGTAAATAAGGTCGCGGAAGATTTAGTCGGTGATAATGCCAGGTTTCGCGAGGCGAAAAAACTGGAGAGATCAGGGAGGTAGCCGTTTATTTTATTGCATAGCGCATCGATCTTTGGGCATGGGCCTGTGGCCATTATTGTTCAGTCATCAGCGTAGGAAACGATTGTGACTCCTTCCGGTGGTGAAGGTAGCTTAGATATGTAGAAATTAAACAAAAGTGGGGATAGGATACCACCCTGTGGCACCCCCTGTTTGAGCAGAATGGCTGCAAGCGTCTTTGCCACTGGCCATAGGAGAGATATCGGACGATACGACTCACCTATGTTAGCTGGTTTCCCAGGCTTTAGTAGCGGGACCACCTTGGCCATTTTCCATTTCTCAGGTATGACAAAGGTGGAAAGAGACAGATTGAAGACATGTGCTAAATATTTGAACCCCTCTTTCCCTAGGTTTTTAAGCATCGGCATGGCTATGCCGTCTGGGTCCACTGCTTTGGATGGTTTAGCACGACCAATGGCGTCCTCAACCTCTTTGTTTGAATTTGTGTTTATGTGCGCGTCTATTGGCTCTCCGTCTATCTTTGTCGACCGTAGGATGCATTATATATTGTCGGCAGAAAGCGCTCGCGCATTTTTTCGCGTCCGACAGCACTTTGTCGCCAAAGGCGATGGAAACTTTGTCTTTGTGCTTAGTCGGATTCGATAGGGACTTTGCGGTGGACCAAAGTTTACCCACACCGGTAGAGAGGTTACAACCTCTTAGGTGCTCCTCCCATTTCGCCCGCTTGTGTTAATCTACAAGCAATCTGATGTTTTGGTTTATATCCCTTATTTGGGGGTCGATACCTTCCCGGAGCAAGAGAATATGGAGCAGTCCTGCTGCAAGGAGCTGCTGGGAGGATGACAATTTGTGGGAGGGACGCAACAAATTAAATGAGGTTACACTGAGATGACAGTCCTTGGTCGAGAAAAATCCCGAGTTGCTCCGGTACATAGAACCGACTGCCTTGGGAAGCGTTTTGAATGTCGGGGTTGATTCTGGATAGGTAAGAGTTTAACCTGTTACAGTATCCAGAACGAAGTTGAGCAAGAGTGACACGCGTTTCCCTGTATGCGTTCCTCTTCCGCGAGTTTTGGATACTTTTCTTTAAGTACTGGATTCATCGGGCAATTCCCGGCATAAGGGTCCGAGGCCTGTTTATGGAGTTCGCTTGATACGGCTGGGTTCTCACGTCCCGTATTTCCTCAAAATGCTTACGGAGATGACTCCTTAAGCCCCTAGGCGGTGCTGGTTCATCAATAAGATGTCTGTTGGGATGCTCAGGTTTCTGGGTATTCAACAGGAACTGTTTGGTCAGCATCTCATTTCTCTCCCTGATGGGGAGTATTCTCGCCTCGTTATGCAGATGGTGTTCTGGGGACATAAGAAGACAGCCCGTGGCGATTCTGAGAGCAGTATTTTGGCAGGCCTTTAGTTTCTTCCAGTGGGTAATTTTAGGCTTGGCGACCATATGGGTGACGCGTAGCACGTAATCAGCTGGCTAATTGCTTTGAATGTAGTCATGAGCGTTTCTTTATCTTTTCCCCAGGTACTGCCAGCGAGGGATTTGAGGATTTTGTTACGGCTCTGAATTCTCGGAACAATTGCGGTTGCGTGCTCACCAAAATGTAGATCCTAATCAAACGTCACACCCAAGATTTTGGGGTGTAAGACAGTCGGTAGTCGACATTTGGGACGTCCATGTTGTAAATAAGGTCGCGGAAGATTTAGTCGGTGATAATGCCAGGTTTCGCGAGGCGAAAAAACTGGAGAGATCAGGGAGGTAGCCGTTTATTTTATTGCATAGCGCATCGATCTTTGGGTCTGGGCCTGTGGCCATTATTGTGCAGTCATCGGCGTAGGAAACGATTGTGACTCCTTCCGGTGGTGAAGGTAGCTTAGATATGTAGAAATTAAACAAAAGTGGGGATAGGACACCACCCTGTGGCACCCCTTGTTTAATTCTCCGATGTAGGTGGTGTTCGGGGGTTATAAGGAGATATCCGGTGGCAGTTCCGATTGCAGCACTTTGACAGGCCTACAGCGTTTATTCTTTCAAATATGTGTATAATACATGCATGTGGTGGACGCCGTATAACAGTTTGCCTGCCTGCCTTGTAGCGCCGGGTATGGGATTAAAGAATTGGTTGCCTAGTTACTAAATATTGCAAACAAATATTTAATTTTCTTTTACATATTTTTTTTATAATAAAGTCGCATCAACAATCAAAATAGTGCAACCATCTTTTCGTTAGGAGAATGACGGTTTGTAGCATGAGGAAATGGTTTTACCTAAATGGTTTTTTCTTTATTTCGTCTTTTACTCCTCCTATTTCCTTTTTAAGATTATTTTTAAAAAGTGCTATGAAGGATCTAAAATTTTAAATTATATAGTTAAAGTATTTAGATATTTTCCTCCATAACTCACTTAAAACGTTCGGGGGTCATTTCATGCAAGCCTCGTTCCTGGGCCATATTCTTGGTACGATACATTATGGATACAACCATTTGAGCAGCACGTCGCAGTGGATAACTTTCGGCCATACGTTGAATAAGGTGATCATTATTTGCCAAGTAGCGCAGTAAAAACCGAAGTACCATCTCCCAAGTTGTTTAGATTGACATACAACAGCCAGGTTTTACTAACCAATATTGGGGAACGGTTTTTTCCTAAAGTTGAGTGTCTTTGTATTTGCGAATAAGTTGTTGTTTTAGTAAAAGCTGATTACGTAGGAGTTCCAATTTATTAAGTTGTTCTTCTTTATTGTAGTCTATCCCTGGCAATTGTTTTACTTCAGCTCTGGCAATTTCAAAACGTTTCTGCAGTTCTAGGATCTGTTTTAAGAACATATATTTTTAATATAAAAATGCACGTACTAAGTTTCGTAATTACCTTTTGACTACCTTCCTGTGACTCCCGTTGTTTTGCCGCGTTGTCAAGAGGATCCTTTTCCACACTGAAATTTAAATCATTACATAATGTTTTGGTAATAGTCTAGTTGAGGGGTCGACTGCTAATACGCTACCAAAAATATCAATGGCGGAAAAAAAAAATTTTTATCTCTGTGCGGAGATATTTGCATTTGAAGTTGGCGATTTCCATGTGGTTGTTGTTGTGTTCGTACCCCCAAAAAAAATTGTGCATCACCGTGGCGGTAGCCACGGTTATACTACACACCCGGACTTGGCATGGCGTAGCCCAGGGTTATTTTTTATAAGCGCGGCCGGAGGCCGCCAATGCAGAAAGATGTTCTGCGCAAAAATACTATGGATCCGACCCCCGGTTTCGGAGGTACCCGCGGGCCTTTTTTCGGTTATTCGTTAATATCTTTTGAACGCGTTAAAACTGATGTCAAGACGCGTCGTTTGACACCTCTCTCGATATTTTTGGTAGCGTATTAGCAGTCGACCCCACAACTAGACTATTACCAATGTTTTATCACAAAACTATGTGCTTAGTAAGTAAAACGGCAAATATGAACTGGAAATTGCTTTTATTTATGATGGTATCGAGGTACCTTTTTGCACTCACCAGCGAATTATTTCGTATATGACGGGTAAGATCGCTGTCAAATTTGTGTTGCCGTTTGTTTGTGGCGACGACGGAGTAGAATTTTGTTCAAGTATTGTGCTGTTGCCGATGGATGTTGGATTTTGTATAAGGCCGTCTGGGGTTAAAATTGGTTTTTTATCCACGGGTTGTCCTTCAGGAGACAATTCCATTATACCTAATTCCGTTCAAGAACAATGTATCGATAGCTTACATTCATGCTCAATTATATAGTTGGCTCATCGCATCAGCTGATTTTATTTTATTTATTGCATAGTCGTTGGGATTGTCAAAAGGAAATAGAGAATACAAAACGTAAACAAAGGTTACAACACAACCAAAAAGTTGTATAAGTTTAATCATAAAGCTTTAATGGTTTAACTTCGTTTTCGTTAAACTCTAAAGGAGTCATTGGCCCAATCGATTGATAAGCTTTGGTTTTATCATAATACTGACAGGTAAAACGTTCAGATAGCATGCTCAAACTGATGCCAATTATCTTATACATACTTCCCATCATTTCATTAATCTTATGTGAAACCTCATCCTCGGTGGGCGATTTTTCTCATAACACTTAAGAATATTCGCAGCTTGCTTTTTAATATGGCATTCATGGGCATGCTCCCTTCAAAAATATAAGGGCCGTTCCATTGGCTTATCGAGCTCTCCCTCTGGCTCAAATCTCATTGGAACGATCTGGATCAACTTTATGAGAGCTGGCAGCACTAATATAAAACATCTGTTTTGTTGAAAATAAGAAGAAGAAACGTACACAAAAATTAAAGATACAGATAGCAAAACGCAAAATTAAAAAAGAGAAAATGGAAGATCAATTCTTTGAAGTAAGTAATATCAAATATTTTAAAGGGATTACTATAATTTTTTATTTAATTATAAATTTATACCTGATGTGTGAAACGTCATCGTCCGAATCGGCAAACACCAGCGGCATGACGGAGGAATTTCTAGATTCTTCTGCGAATACAGTAGACACTTCTGAAAATGAAGAGGAGCGAGATAAAATAACAAATTTTCCACAAGTTATAGAAAGTTATACTGATCAAGAATTCAGACGGCATTTTAGACTGAATCGTTCAACGGCACGCATGTTAATTGGTAAATTTTACATAAAAAAGTTCCTTCATTATTTATACAATATCTTTTTTTTTATAGATCGCTATAATACAAGCTCTTTTTATACATACAAGGAGCATGGTGGTTTGCCTAAGGTTGGTGCGTCCAAAGAAATATATATACTGCTATGGTATATGGCAAACACGAATACATTTCGTGAGATTGCAAATCTTTTCAATATGTCCAAAACATCCGCATGGAGTATATTAAGGAGAGTGGTCGAGTGGTTGTTGTCGATTGGCCACGAATATATTCAATGGCCTTCTGCTTCCAAGGTACAAGATAATATGCGAAAATTTAAAGCGACGAAGAATATACCGAATGTTGTGGGATGCATTGATTGCTCTCATATTAAAATCAAAACTCCAGTTTCAAATAACAAGGCTTATTTCAACCGAAAGCACTTTTATAGTCTGCAGTTGCAAGCCGTTGTGGATGCGGATAAAATGTTTATAAATGTATTCGCCGGGGAACCAGGCTCGTTACACGACAGTCGAATTTTGAGACGTTCCAGCTTATATGAAAGAGCGACGGGTGATATGGAATCGACATTTCCTTTTAATTCGTTTTTGCTTGGGGACTCAGCGTATGGAAATTCCCAATGGTTAATAAGTCCCTTTCTTGATAATGGATGTTTGACACCGGCACAAAGGCAGTTTAATTTTATACACTCTTCTACAAGAATTGTTGTTGAAAATGCATACGGGCTGCTCAAAACAAGATTCCGACGATTACTTCACTCAACGTAATTGTAGATTTAAGTTCGTAGTCAAAATAAGTATATGCGGATTTATTCTTCACAACATTTGCTGTTTAGAGCACGACAGTATTGAAGATGAATCTCGGATAGAAGAAGAGATTGTGAATATTGGGCGTTCTGAAGACAATGATAATTCATCTGAAAATCGGCGTGACGTAATTTTTCAAGAGCTTATAAATTTAAATGTTATCCATTTGCACTAGCATTTCTCTTGCTTCAAATATAAACCATCTCTTTTCTTGAAAATCTTAATCCATATAAGAAAATAATGAAAATAAAGGTTTGTATGGTTCAATAAATAAATCCTCTTTGTTTTTATTTAAATAATTCAAGACAACAAAAGCTTTTGACTGTGCCGCAAAGTTTGCAATAAAAGTAGTACATATTTACAGTGTTAAAAATTTAACGTGAATTTGGGTTTACTAAGGTTACTTAAAATCCATAACATAAATTTCCCTTTGGTTTGCATCAAATATAAAAAAAAGTATCTCAGAATTCAAACTTTCGTAAAAGTGTTCGATATACACAAAATAACAAAAATATCTGACTTAAATTTTCTTAAAACTATTATAAATACAAAATAACCCAGACTAAAAATTTCTTAAAGCTATTCTATTTACACAATACAACAAAAACGAGACTTCAATTATTCTTATAAATACCTCCACTATATACAGACAAAATATCACATATTTACATTCTAACTAGATAAAAAAGGACATTTCAATTATTCTTATAAATACCTTCACCATATATAGATAAAATATCACATATTTACATGTTAACTAAAAAATTAATTTAGCTATTAAAAAGAAATATCACACAAAAAATACATTCACCATAAACACGGTCACATCTTTCTAGAATCCATGAAAGCTTTTAACATGGCCATTTTTTCTTCATGGCGTTTCTGCTTAAGCTGCTGCGCCTATTCCATTTTCTCCAGCTTCTTCTTGGTGTAATCCTCCAGCAGTTTTGGTTTTTTTTCAGCAGCTTCCTTTTTCTGTTGTAACTTCATGGCCGACATTTTTTGTTTAAAATTGGGTCGGTGTCTGCTACCATTTGTTGGCTGCAAACTCGAAGAATCAACTCTTGAAGTGATTGGCATTATCTCCGAAGTGGTTCACGTAGTCTGCGAAGTGCTTGGTGTTTGCTCCGAATTTCGTGGTGTTGGTTGCGAACTGCTGGAATCCGAACTTGATGTTTCATTAGGGCTCAAAGGCTTTCCATACAAATTTATAGAGTGCTTGTTGGAAATCACAGGACTATCTCCAAATATCTAATTTATTATTTTCCCATTTCAAGTCTATTTTGAGCTTTAGTTTCATCACTCTAAATTTTCATTTTCTGTGTATTTAATTAAGTTTATATCTATTTTAAATTTTAGTTTTTCCAATTTCAAATTTTCCTCTTATATCTAATTAAGTTTACTTTCTGGTTTCTAACTTTAAACTTTCCTTTTCTGTTTCTATTTAAACCAGTCCAATTATTTTCCCAATTAAAATCTATTTTAAATCTTAGATTCTAATTCTATTTTTTTCCATTTAAGTTTTACCAAATTAGTGCTTGCTTTACCTTTTGTAACTATTATCATTTTGCAGGTGTTCGTTAAGTAACTTATACATAGCAAGTAATTACAAGTTAAATTTATAGGTATTTTATGTACGTATATAGGTATATACTATTTGGACAAAAATCTGGGAAAGGCGCATTTTATAAAAATCCAATTATTACACCTTTTTATTGAACACTTTATATGTACGTACGTATGTATGTATCGTGAATATACCCCTTGAGACGATAACCTTAATAGGAGGTTCTTACAAAATTTTCTCAAACAATAATTATATAGTATTTAACAGCTGTTAAACAAACGTAACAGCGCAAACTCAAACATTTATTGATTTGTGTAATTTTCGTTTGTGGGGAAGTGCATTTGAATAATTGTAACTACAATACACATTGAGTAAGGAAATGAATCTTATTAAGATTAAAAAAAATAAGTAAAATTCCAGAAGCATCTACAGAAAATCTGTTTCAAAAACACCTACTTTAAGAGATATTTTCCGTATCCGGAACGAACGCACCGATTTCGTGCTGATATTGGTGTCACGGCTGGTCTGCTGGTTGCTGTTGCCACGGTCGATGCTACAGCAGACCTATATGGGTTCGTTGCAGCAGGCCTATGGATGGGGCCCTGCTGTTGTTGTCTTTGCCAGTGGTTGGTGTTTGTTGGATGACTCCGTCGATGATGATAGCACGCTGGTGGTCGTTGCGCTCGAAGATGGCGCCGTCGAGTATGGTAGCGTGCGCGCGGTGGCGCCCTGGTGGTGGTTGCGGGCACTGGCAAGGGTGGTTGGCGCAGTGGGTGGTGGTTGCCCTCGTGGGATTGTTGGCGCCACGGCTAATGGTTTCACGCGGTTTCTAGTGGCCGTGCACGGTTTTGCACGCAAGGTGGGCACGACTGGTGGTTTCGTTGTCGCTATAGCGGTTGGTAGCGCTGTTGTTATAAATACGTCTGGCGTGAGCGAATTTGAGCTGGCGTGTCTGCCAAATATTGGCGGGCGTTACAGCGCTGCTTATGGGTAACCAATTGATTATCAATTGCATATAATTTTTGTCGGCTAGCATGCGCATTTGTCGACAAATTGTGAGGTGAACGACGACGAGGTGCTGGCTGCTGTATTCCCAACTTCTTTAACACTTTGCTGCCTGAAATGTGGGTGCGGTGCTACCTCTCGTTGTTATTTTAGGGGTGATGTCGTTGCTGCTGGTACGAACGCAACCCATACTTACACTAATACGCCTTGCTCGAATTGTCGTTGTTGCCAATATGTCAAGTGGCCCCTCGCATACGAACCCGCAAACATTCCTATGCTCCTTCAATTCTTTCTTTCCAACCGCAAAATCTGTAATTTTCGTCTGACCTCTTCGTCAGCGTGCCAGATTTTTTTTCCTCCTTTTTTCGATCTCCCGGAAACAGCATGGTTCTTACTAGATATTATCATTTTCGCGGCCGTGGCGACCTCTAGTGTTCATTTCGATCAACATGCCATGGAACCATGTATTTGCCATCACTAGCCACTAGGTACGTTCCAAAGGTCTCTCCCAAGAGGACCACAACAAACCTGCTTCGCTTTGAAGACCTGACGGTGAAGCGAACAGGAAACCGGATCATCTGTGGGAAGCCTCTGGCAGGAACCTCCGACGACAAGCAACGTGGGGCACGACTCACCCCTAAGATAAGAGTCTCAACGTTCTACCGCGAAGCTAGCCGGGCAACATAGGTCCATCAAAAAAAAAGTTAAGTCAAGTAGGGAATTAATTTTGTTTCTTAGTTTAAGGCTTTGCGGCAGTTAGACGTTTGTCAAAACTCCGTATAGTTCTAGTGGTTATCGCCCCCACAGAAAGGCAAACAAAAAATTATGTGTGTAGACATTGTGATAAGGAGAACTCGTCCAAACTCCGAAAGGCTAGTCCAACCCACTCATGGACTGCCAGGCTGTTCACGGTTCTCGGTGAGTATGCGTGTGAACAGCCCATGAGGTCATTGCTCGGGGAGAATACTGGGCGAGATGTCCCCGACCGCCAAGACGCCCAGACAAAAAAGTCCGATTGGTAGGTTTATATAAAAAAAAGTCAATTTGTAATTTAGCAAAAATAATGTTCTTGTTGGTTCATTGTGGACGCATGGAAGCGACCTATGAATTTCCCGTTTAGGTCCTCAAGATCATACAGTGCATTGCCTATTTTTCGGAGCACGCGACACTTAAGGTATTTTGTCAGGAATTTGGCGTTAATACCCTGTTTGAAAATACTCAAAGCAAAGTTTTTCCGGAAATCTTCCTAACCTTCCTTGTAGTTGACTTGCCTAGAGCGCTTGTTATAGGTGTTTATCCCCCTATCTTTTGCCTGATCTAAATTCCGGCGAATTTTCTTCCGAATATTGGTCAACTTGTCAGTTCTGCTCACTATCGTAACCTGGTCTTCCCGAAGGCTGCCGAGTTTCTCTAAAATATTGTACGCTGAGGCATGTTGGACCATATTTTGGCCATATAATGCAAAATAAGGAGAGCACTGAATCGCCGTGTGAAAATCACTTCTCAAAACTTATAAAATCTCAGGTAATTGCTTATCCCAATCGGTATGGTCTGGTTTATCCTTCAGGAAAATTCTAATCTTCGAAACAATTTCTCTATTAATGCGTTCGGATGCGTTCGCTTGAGGAGAATATAACCCCGTCCTCACGTGCGTCACCCTGTAATTTACTAAAAATTGGTTCATTTCCTTCGAGATAAACTGTTTACCATTGTCGCTATGAATAAACTCAGGGACCCTTACAGCTGGAAAAATTTCTGAAGCGAAGCAATTTATAACGTTAACAGTGGTGGCTCTCTGCATGGGCTTTAGCCAAACGTATTTTGAAAGATGGCCTAGTACTATAAAAAGAAATTGATTTCGCCACTTAGATCTCGGATACGGCCCTAGGAAATCGCAATATAATCGCTGAAATGGCCTCTCGGATGCAAAGGTATTCCCTATAGGTGGTCTCGACTGTTGATTAGTGGGTTTTACAGCTTTGCAGGTATCACAACGCTGGACGTAGTCCCTGACGTCCTTAGCCTGCTGTGGCCAGAAGTACTTTTGCCTAACACGTTCTAAGGTTTTCTGCCACCCGCCATGGTAACTCGGGTTAGCGCCATGTGCTAATCTCACTGCTTCCTCAGTCAACCCTTTCTGCAACCACAAACGCCACAGCGAGTCTTCTTCCCCTTCCACCCCCTTACGAAATTTAACTCTTTTGAAAATTACACCGTCCACCACTCGGAAGCGATTCCTCGTTTTCGGTGACGGTCCGAATCAAATCTAGATATTCGTGGCTGCTAAACTCGGGAGAGACTAAATCTATTTCCCCGGGTGTGGTAGTGAAAGTCAACTCATCGGCATCAAACCGCGAAAGCGCATCGGGTACTACATTTGGGGTGCCTTTGCGATGTTCCATTTTAAAGTCGTATCTTTGCAGCAGAAGTGACCACCTCGCTAACTTCCCGCTCAAGTCCTTTTGTGTCATTAACCACTTGAGACTGAAGTGGTCCGTGATAATCCGAAACGGTAATCCCTCAACATAGGGTCGGAAACGCTTCACGCTTGTTATGGCGGCGAGACATTCCATCTCGGTTAATGTATAACTGCGTTGAGCATTATTCAGCTTTTTCGACACGAACGCGATTGGATGCTCAGCGCCCTCGTCATCGACCTGGAACAACACTCCGCCAACACCTACTTTGGACGCGTCGCATTGGATTACGAATTCTATGGAAAAGTCTGGTTGGGCCAAGACAGGAGCGGAACTCAAAGCTACTTTTAGTTTTTTGAAGGCCTCTATAGCTTCAGAGGTAAGCTTGAACGGGCCTGATGACTTACGGAGACAGTCGGTCAAGGGACCTGCCAAGTCAGCAAAATTGGTAATAAACGCCCTGTACCAAATCGCCATGCCCACAAACCTACCTACCTGCCGAGGGGATTTAGGGATCGGAAAGTTGTGTATCGCTTCTATTTTTCCTGGATCCACTTTCAAACACCCGCTGCCTATCAAGTACCCTAAGTATCGTATTTCCTTCTGACAAAATTTACTTTTCTTTACGTTTATTGTCAGACTTGCGTCTGTCAAACATTTTGCCACTTCCGCCAGCAATTTCTGGTGGTCTTCAAAATTTGTACTACCTACCATCAGGTCGTCCAGGTAGACGAAGACATTCTCCCGCAGACGCGAAGGGATTGCCTTGTACATCAGTCTACTCATAGTTTGCAGTCCATTGCACAGACCAAATGGCATTACCTTGAACTGGTACAGAGGCCTCCCCGGTACTGCGAATGCTGTTTTTTCCTTGGAGGACTGTGTCAATTTGATCTGGAAGAACGCGTCCTTCAGATCAATGCCACTAATAAAATGCGTTTTCTTCAGTCTGCTCAATAAGCCGTTGATATGAGGCAGGGGGTATAAGTCCTTCTTAGTCACCGCGTTGACCTTCCTGGAATCTATACACAGCCTAACTTTACCTGGTTTCCGAACCAGTACCACAGGACTACACCACGGATAGTTTGATTATTCTATAACTCCCAATTCGAGTAACCTATCTAATTCGCTAAAAGCTTCGGCTTGCCTCGGTGGCGAAAGAGGGAAATGTTTGCTTTTTATAGGAGCGGCATCACCGGTGTCAATGTGATGCTTCACTAACTTCGTTTGCCCCAGGCCTAACTTTTCGAATGAGGGGAACGTCTCTATGACTTTTTGTAATTCTATTCTCCGGGTTTGTGACAAATCATGGAGATTAAGTTCTTCGCCCATTTCATTTCTAATCTCTATGCTTGGGAATATTTCGGGAGCTAACGCAAATGCTCTCCAAAAATCTACCCCGAAGTAAGCTTCTTGGAGAAGTGAAGGAACAAGGTAAAAACGAATAACCTTTGGGGTTTCTTGAAAGTGACGGGTAGAGATACTGAGCCTAAGACTTTTTGTTTGTTGCCACCCGCGGTATATACGAATGCATGTAAGGGCTGGTAATCGAAGCCGTTATCTTTTAGGAATTCTACACCATTCTTCCCCAAGATGGAGACGTTGGCTCCCGAGTCCAATAACCCTACAATAAAACTATCCTTGATTTTTGGCTTTACGAGAGGCCTGTACTCTCCTGTGGTATCTTTTCCTGCACTTCAAAATATTTTCTGATACCGGTTGTTGTTCGAAAATGGCATGTCTTATTTGCTCGTACCTATGTTCCCTTTCTTCTAGATCAGGTGCAAGATGTGTCTGGCAAGCGACATCCCTATGCTGGCGTCGCAGAATTTTGGTCGGTTCGTCCCTCACGGATGATGACGTTTGACTATCGGATTCAGAACTATTGGAATTATCCGCGCTGTCCGGGAAGGTTATTATTACATTTGGGGATTATTTCGCCAGGGTACTACTGCACCTTGGAAGCTCACCACCTCCATGCAACTCGGTACCTGCGAGAGATCCACCCTCTGGTTCAGTGCACGGGACGACGCCTCGAGCACTGGCTGGTGTGGGAGCTATGATGCCGAACGAGTTTCGCCCGCCTTCTCGCTCGGGTACTGGTTACCCTGCCTGCGATGGTCCCTAGGGTATTTTGGAGTTAATACTCCCCTATGGCCGCATTTAAAATAAAAATAATTCCTAATGGGTTCCTCACAGTATATATAAGAATGGCCCATTGCCTGGCAATTCCAGCATTGGATTCCTGAATAGTCCGGTCTCCTGCTGCGTCGATATTCCAGCGCCTCTATCTGCGGATCCACTTCACAATCCTCGCCTTCCATCCCCATGTCCGGGGTTGTCACACGGGCTTCGTTCAAATGCCGTCCTAGGTAAGTGGCTCCCAACAGCTTGCTAGGTAATGAAGGGTTCTTACATTGCGTTGAAGAGCATAAGCTTAAGGCTACTGTTGACGTTCATTTTTATGATGTCAGTCAGCAAAACCTCTGACATGGGTTCTATTAAGCGCGCGTTCAAGGAGATTATATCCGGGTGGAATACGTCATAGCACTAACTTGCTTTTTGCTTCCGCATGGAGATCTCCATCATGATATCGTGGTCACTTTTTAGAGTGCCGAACTCTCTCTTCAAGTAATAGCACAAAAATGCATATGTCGCATTTGGGGTTTGTTTCGTGAACAGCCAGTACTACTCTTCGGCCCGCCCAAAAAGGAATAGGTGGAAACTAGCAATTATTTGTTCGTCCGTGCATTGTGTGCGCTCACACAGGGTGTTTAGCTTAAAAAGAAAATCTGCCACGCTTCCAGTACCGTCGAACGATATCTTCCACTCTTGAGGTTTCACTACTATGCTGCTCGGAGCAGGGTTCATTGGTGGTACTACTGCTGGAAGTGGATTGCGTTCCGTTCTATTCGCGTTCCGGTTCAAATACATGGATTGCTGCGCAGATCCGAGAGCGGCGTTGAGCTGGTCCATATTGCTTCGGATCGTCCCTGTCTCCCTCCGCATCTCTTCCTGCGAGGTCCTGAACAGCTGGTGTAACACTTCCGCCCACGAGTCCCCACGAGGAGCTTCGTTATAGATCCGTGGGGTATTCGTCCTGTCGCTTGCAGCTTCTCTAAAATTTCCGATTCCATGATTTGGTGGTAAAGCACCAGCTCCCTCCGGTGCGTAGGTCGACACATTGGTCATTAGCCCGAGATATCATGCGCGTTTAGTAGGGGCGCGTTCAAATTACTGGTGCTTCCCGGTCTATCAAATTTTTCGCGGGGTCGTTTAAGTCCGAGCCTACATTCGTCCTAGCGGGGTCACCACACTGGCCACCTGCTGGCGTATGCATCACCAGGGGACGCTTGGTCTTTGAAAAAGCCCCCTATTATTTCCGCCCGGGTTCTGGTGTCCTTTGAAGTTCCCCGCACTCCCGAACGGAGTATTCCGGCCCGGGTGCCCAAATGACTGGTCACGCGACATTATAATCAGGGAAAAAGATGCAATTTGTCAAATCCTAGTATCGGTATTAAAAACTGAGCTGGGGTCCTACAACTCACACACTCACGCACTCACACCAACGACACAAATTCGGCAAAAAAAAAGAAATACAAATTTTCTAAGCAGACAAAAAAACCCCAATTAGCGGACATATATTTTACCTAAGCCGACTAACGGACAAAAAAAACCTCAAATCTAAAAAAAAACTAAGTGCGTTCAGCACTGCCTCATCGGTTGAATACAAAAATCCGGAGGACTGACGTTAAGTCACGTGGATGCCTCAGCTACTGCCCCCGATGGCCCTCCGGACAACTTGATCCCTCAACCATCCCACCGCAACGCAGGTGGCTGCTCCTGCGGCTGCCCACCTCGGACTGGTGGGATGGTCAACTTCACAAGCTGACCCGAAATGGCCCTCGCGACCAGCGCCACAAGAGCCACGTTGGGCGCCATCTGTTATGGATTCGCATCTTCTAAGGGAGCAGTAAGGAAGGCAGTCGGCATGATCTGGTGGTGCACAGTGGCTAGTCATGTCGGCTGGGCGGGGTCCTTGCCAACCTTACTGTTCCTGCGCCATAACAAAAAAAAAGTTCTTATCATGCCTTTCAAAACTAACAGCTGTCAAATACAAAAAACTGACAGAAGCGCAGAGCCGACTCAAAACGCTTATAAATTCAAACTAAAACGACATCCGGCAGAACCGGATGCCACGGACAGACCGTTAAACATTCAAAATTTAAAATTCAAAAAAAAAATCTAACGCAAAAGAAGACGAAACTAACCGAACCGGAAATGACCGGTTACTAACTGATAAAATTTTAAATACAAAAAAAAAAAACGCTGAAAATAAAAAAAAAGCTGAAAATAGAAAGGAAGGGAAAGGCCGAATGTTGTTGCGACGCCCGGTGCTATTCCCACCTTCAAAACCATGGCCACCGTCACACCTAAAATTTCGGTGGCCCCTTACCTGAATACCTAAGTGCCTTCTAAATAAAGGTGGACGCCAGCATTCCCATTACTACAATATTTTATTTACAATTCATTGGTATTAACGTATGTATGCAGCTTAAAAAATAAGATAGTTTAGGTTTTTTAACCAGGGGGCTACTGCATAGGCTCCAAAGCCAAAACAAGGCTGCTTATAGCATCGTCCCAAGACAAATTCAGAACGAGAAACAAAAATGCTGAACTACGAACAGCTATTTTCACTATGAAAATGTATGTAAGAGTATGTAGTGTATAAAGTGAGAAAAAAAAAAATGATTCAACAGTTCACACTTTATTGGGCCGAAATCGAAAACGAAATCCTGGTTTTACCTAAACAGTAAAAATTATTAATTGTTGTAATATAACATGATGACTCATAGCAACATTGCATCTTAACTTTGATTATTTAATGCGTGGATGTATATGGGGACAATGGGAATATGAATACTTAAGTCTGGCGAAGCTTGTTCTGTTGGGAGGTTTTTTTTCTCTTACTTTTGCTCATAATGTTTCAAATTATACATATATTTATGTTTTTTGATAATCGGTATAAACACTTTGTGTGAGAAAAATATGTAAATAAATGTGTTTATGTATAGTAAATATACTACATACAAAGTAAGAATTTGGTTGAATTTTTTTCCATTCACAAAACATATTTTAGAAGTATAAAGTTTAAATCCAAATTTCTATAATTGGGGCTCTGCTGGGGTTTTTTCTTTTGTTATTAATTTTAAGTAAAATTTATTTTTTTAAAACAATTTTTTTTTGTAGTCACGTATATTATGATATTATTTACTGTGTTTATTTCTGGTATTTATATATTTAATGTATCTATTTATTATAATTAAATTTTATTTTATTACAGTTGATTTGGATTAATTTTAAATTTTATTCTATTTTTAAATCTATTATTTTATGAACTCTATTATTTCATTACATCTTATTTTATTATAGTTTACTTTATTTTTGGTATATTTATTTATTTTTTTGCAATTTCGTTTATTTCATTTTATTTTAGTTTAAGTTTATTTTATTTTTATTATTTTTATTATTATTATTATTATTATTATTATTATTATTATTAACTTTTCTTTGTTATTTCCCAAAAAAAATGAAGTAATTTTTTTGCTCGCCTTATTTATAATTCATCTTACTTTAGTTTTCTAAGCTCTATTCCCTTTTCCTGTTTGGTTGAAATTAATTAAGTTTAACTATTTTCCCATTTCAAGTCTATTTTGAGCTTTAGTTTCATTACTCCAAATTTTCATTTTCTATGTATTTAATTAAGTTTATATCTATTTTAAATTTTAGTTTTTCCAACTTCAAAATTTCATCTTATCTCTAATTAAGTTTACGTTCTGGTTTCTAACTTTAAACTTTCTTTTTCTGTTTCTATTTAAACCAGTCCAATTATTTTCCCAATTAAAATCTATTTTAAATCTTATATTCTAATTCTAATTTTTTCCATTTAAGTTTTACCAAATTAATGCTTGCTTTATCTTTTGTAACTATTATCATTTTGCAGATGTTCGTTAAGTAACTTATACATAGCAAGTAATTACAAGTTAAATTTATAGGTATTTTATGTACGTATATAGGTATATACTATTTAGACAAAAATCTGGGAAAGGCGCATTTTATAAAAATCCAATTATTACACCTTTTTATTGAACACTTTATATGTACGTACGTATGTATGTATCGTAAATATACCCCTTGAGACGATAACCTTAATAGGAGGTTCTTACAAAATTTTCTCAAACAATAATTTTATAGTACTTAACAGCTTTTAAACAAATGTAACAGCGCAAACTCAAACATTTATTAATGTGTGTAATTTTCGTTTGTGGGGAAGTGCATTTGAGTAATTGTAACTACAATACACATTGAGTAAGGAAATGAGTCTTATTAAGATTAAAAAAATAAGTAAAATTTCAGAAGCATCTACAGAAAATCTGTTTCAAAAACACCTACTTTATGAGATATTTTCCGTATCCGGAACGAACTCACCGATTTCGTGCTGGCCTTGGTGTCACGGCTGGTCTGCTGGTTGCTGTTGCCACGGTCGATGCTACAGCAGGCCTATATGGGTTCGTTGCAGCAGGCCTATGGATGGGGCCCTGCTGTTTTTGTTTTTGCCAGTGATTGGTGGTTGTTGGCGCTGTTGGATGACTCCGTCGATGATGATAGCACGCTGGTGGTCGTTGCGCTCGAAGATGGCGCCGTCGAGTATGGTAGCGTGCGCGCGGTGGCGCGCTGGTAGTGGTTGCCGGCACTGGCAAGGGTGGTTGGCGCAGTGGGTGGTGGTTGCACTCGTGGGGTTGTTGGCGCCACGGATAATGGTTGCGCGCGGTTTCTAGTAGCCGTGAACGGTTTTGCACGCAAAGTGGACACGACTGGTGGTTTCGTTGGCGCTATAGCGGTTGGTAGCGCGTTTGTTGTTATAAAGACGACTGGCGGGAGCGAATTTGAGCTGGCGTGTCTGCCAAATATTGGCGGGGTTACAGCGCTGCTTATGGGTTACCAATTGATTATCAATTGCATAGAATTGTTGTCGGCTAGCATGCGCATTTGTTGTTGTGCTGGCTGCTGTATTCCCAACTTCTTTAACACTTTGCTGCCTGAAATGTGGGTGCGGTGCTACCTCTCGTTGTTATTTTAGGGGTGATGTGGTTATTGTTGTCGTTGCTGCTGGTACGAACGCAACCCATAATTTTCGCAGAATTTAAACACTTTTCGGGGCATCAAACGATTTGGCTAATACGCCTTGCTCGAATTGTCGTTGTTGCCAATATGTCAAGTGGCCCCTCGCATACGAACCCGCAAACACTCCTATGCTCCTTCAATTCTTTCTTTCCAACCGCAAAATCTGTAATTTTCGTCTGACCTCTTCGTCAGCGTGCCAAATTTTTTGTTCCTCCTTTTTTCCATCTCCCGGAAACAGCATGGTTCTTACTAGAGATTATCATTTTCGCGGCCGTGGCGACCGATTTCGATCAACATGCCATGGAACCATGTATTTGCCATCACTAGCCACTGGGTGCGTTCCAAAGGTGACTATCCCAAGCGGACCATAACAAAATATGGCGAAATCTTTTATGTATATACATATATACATATATTTATTTCAGTGCTACCAACTCAAAAGTGGTTAGCTGTCAAAAAATCTACTACAGAAAACAAAACGAACAAAACTGCTATACAGATCAGAAATTGAACCAGATAAATATCAGGATCACAACGTTGTTGATGCATTTGCATGTTAAATTTCTATCCGTATCTCGTTCAAGTCTCAATGGAACGTAACTATAATCTCTGGAAAGCATTTCTTTGGCCTTAAACCAAGTTTGGTTCTTAAATTAACTTACATATTCCATTGGCCGCCATCGGATAAAGAAAATAAAAATTAAACTAAACGTCCATCTTCCGCCTCGCCGCGTCTTAGGTGTTAATTTTGTATCCCAAACCGATTGTGGATCCACTGAGGGGTTTTCTTTTTTAAAGAGCGGTCGAAGGCCGTCAACGTTGAAATATTATGTTCTGCGTAAAAATGTGTTAAATGCATTTATTCTTCATAATTTAGGCTGTGTGCGAATTTGCCTAAATTGCTACCTAAATACACAAAAAACCGAAATCACTGGAAACTGTCGGCAAGGTAATGCAAAAGAAAAAATTTAGAATTTTTTCCAGCATACTTTTCAACCTAAACAAATTGATTTTTGTTTTTATTTATTTTTGTTGATTTGCGCTTACGCATGTACCATGGCATGTACGGTATTGTTCAGTGGACGATGGCTGGTGCTTTAGTTGGTGTGGCGACTGGGCTTCCAATATAGTGCCGTGCTGTTGGCGCAGTCTCCAAATGGTTTTTGGTGGATGCTGGATTTAGAAGACTAGAAGGATCAAGCGCCCATCACAATCTTCTCACAATGACCAGCCATGTGGACCTAGAGTATTAGTGAGAAATAGTTCACAGCAATATCATGGTGGACGTTCCACTCCACCAGCTGATAAAAATGTGGCCAACTTCCCCAGAACCGCTGAATCTTCATGTTTTCTCTGTAGAGGTTATTTACCTGTCATGGAACGTGGTGCTCCCTACTCTGTGCATGCATAAATATTGCAAACGGGAAAAATCTAAAATTTTCTTATCATTTTAACTCGCACAGTTCTGACAGCTTTTTACCTAAATTATTGCAGTTCTGAAAAGTCCCAGTGGAATATTAATTTAGGTACCTAAAATTAGCCGGACTCGCACCCAGCCTTAAAATTATTTAATGGCGTTGTCGCAGAGCTCCCATTTGCCCTACACCGCATAAAGCTCATTTACACTATTATGTCTATTGTAACCTCACATATTCATATTTGTTATACCTTTTATTGGATTAGTCACCAATTTTATTTGTTGTTTTAATAAATATTCACCCCTATTCTGCATTTCGATTACGTTTCCGTTCTACGCTCCGCTTTAATCGAAGTTGGGTATTCTGCATTACGACGGAATCGTAACGAGAAGAGGAAAAGCAAATAATTTTTCGAAATCAGCTGTTTGTATGGAATGTGTGAACCATTGTTTACTATATAGTTTGGCAGCTTAAATAGAGGTTATGTTGCGAATAGAGTGGAAGGCAGTGGACTAGGCAGTAGAATGTCATATAATGAAGGAATGGGCTCGGAGTTTTTTTAAAATTAAAAAAAAAAAATATTAAAAGCTTTAATATAAATAAAACTATTGTTTTAATAACAACAAAACGCCTTATATATTCTATATACATAAATTCGTAAGGATTATCTCACTTTAAAAATTGAGTTAAATAATCTAAAGTTTGTTTTTGAAATTGAGTCGAGAACTGTGCGTGTGAATGTGCGAATTTTCACCGATCAGCTGTTAGTTGCGCTACTTGGTAAAATTTACAATGGTGTGAACATTGGAACAAAATAAATTAAAGAAAATTTGTAAAAAACACTGAAAAACGTTTATATTTTATTATCCACGCCATTTTGTACAAAACAAAGCAATAGAATATATGTTATGTTTTTTTGAGTGAAGTGCTTTCATAATTGTATGTGTGTTTTTGTCGTTCTTTTGGCCAATTCCTTTCCGTGGCCACCAAGTTTTGTTAAAACGGATTCCTGTACAAATATAGTTGACATTTTCTGAATTTTATGGATACTAATTTCATTTTCGCTTCACCTTCCTCTACTCCGGCAGCTTGCTTTGGCATATAACTGGACCCAACGAACATACACAAATTATAGCTGTCTATTACACTGAAATCAATAAATCAATAGCCGCGGCATTATTTGTGGAGTTGGAAAGCAACGAATACGAAAATGGCCAGGCGAGAATGGAAAGGCAAATATTGCGAGATTTGTGTAATCCATTTGAGATGAGTGACGAATTGTAAGAAATTGAACTTAAAAGTGGTAAAGTTTAATGACTTATTTTCTTATTTAGGTTCAAAAAAAACTTTCGACTTAATAAGGATGCTTTCAGGTATGTTTCGGGGCAAATACGTCCAAGGACTTCGATATCGACATGTTGTTTTTGACCTGGAAACATATAAAAAACAATCATCATCAAGCCTTTTACGTTTCTTAACATGGTTTACTTACATTTTTGTTAAAATACTGTTATAAACTAATAAAAAAAATAAAAAGAAACAATTTTTCCGCCAACAAATTTGCAACTTAGATTCGAAGTTGGATCGAAAGAGATGGGAACACAGAATACCAAAATTGCTAAATCGAAAGAATTCCAATCCAAGTCGAAATGCAGAATAGGGCTGATTTTATTTTATTAACAAATATTTTATTTAACTGAACTTTTTAAGTTGAGAAAATCTTGTAGAATAATTTTCGTTTTACAAATTTTTATTAACATATTTTCTAACGCCTATTTGATCTCTTTTTATATATTTCAAATATCAATAAATCAACAAAGTTTTAACAGACAAAGTGAGTAAAGCCCGTTACATTACCCCCTCCCCAAAAAAAAATTTAAGTGAAAATTTTATAAATTAAAATCTGCCACCTTCTTTTTGTTTTCCGAATAAATATAAGCTGGCTTTAGCCTATCGATTGAAATATTTATATTACTATTGTTTTTCCGCACCAAGAATGTTTTTCGAAAGCATCTAATCACAGGAAATGGACCTTCATATGATGGTTCCAATCCTTTTTTCGTCCTGTCTATTCTAATAAAAACGTGTGAGCAGGACTTCTAATCAGTATGAACGTATATTTCAAAACGTATATTTTCAAAATAATCACGAATTTTGTTAACAAAATTTAATGGATCACTATTTGGTTGGAAAAATTGCTCCTGGAACTTTAATATTCTCACCATAGAGCATTTCAGCTGGAGTAGCACGAATTTCCTCTTTGAACGTGGTTCTAAGACATAGCAAAATTAATGGTAATTGTTCTGTCCATTTAACAGAATTGTTAGAACATCTTATTGAAGTCTTTAATGTCCTATTAAATCGCTCTACCATTCCATTTGCTTGGGGATGGTAGGGTGATATCCTAGTTCTTATAGTACCTAGAAAAATACAGAGTTCGCGAAACAACGTGGACTCAAATTGAGAACCTTGATCTGTTGTGATACAAGTTGGCACACCAAATCTAGAGACATATTCCCTTACCAAACACTGAGCAACAGTTTTAGCCTCAATGTCCTTTAAAGGATAAGCTTCTGGCCACCTTGAAAAACGAGCAATTACTGACAAAATGTATCGGTACTCATTGGATGGTGTTAAAGGTCCAACCAAGTCTATATGTATATGTTCGAAATGACCAGGGGGTTTGGGAATCTTCTCTAACTGAGATTTCGTGTGTCTGCCAACTTTACATTTTTGGCATTGTAAACATTGCTTAGACCATTCATTTATTTCTTACTTACTTAATTGGCGCTTAACCGTCTAAACGGTTATGGCCGTCCAACAAGGCGCACCAGTCGCTCATTCGCTCCGCCAACCGGCGCCAATTGGTCACACCAAGGGAGTTTAAATCGTTTTCCACCTGGTCCTTCCAACGGAGTGGGGGCCGCCCTCTACCTCTGCTTCCATAGGCGGGTTCCGATAAAAACACTTTCTTGGCCGGAGCATCATCTTCCATTCGCATAACATGGCCTAGCCAGCGCAGCGCTGCGTTTTAATTCGCTAGACTATGTTGATGTCTGCGTATAGCTCGTACAGCTCATCATTAAATCTTCTTCGGTACTCGCCATCGCCAAGGCGTGTCATTCATTTATATCTTTCATTTATATCTTTATTAATTTTAGGCCAAAAATATAAATGGGTGATTTTCTTCCGAGTCGATCCTATTCTAGAGTGGGAAACATCATGAATTAAATTAAATATTTTCTTTCGAACAGTGGAAGGGACGTAAGGTCGGCTTATGCTAGTGGACAAATCACACCAAAGGAGCTTGCCGGGGGAAAATTCTATTCGTCTTAATTGATAAGACGAACTTTCCGATTTCTTTAGCTAAAGTTTCAAAGTAAGGAATATCCAATTTAACAGAATCTATTCCTGGTCGCGATAATGAATCTGAAATAATATTATCACTGTCTTTAATGTATCGAATATCTCCAGTGTATTGCGAAATGGAATCCAATTAGCGAGCTTGCCTTGGCGATCGTTTTTGTGAAGAGAGCTGTTGTAAGGGGTTTATGATCCGTAAGAACCAACAATTCTCGGCCCTCAACAAAATATTGAAACTGTTTAATTGCTTCCTAAATAGCTAAAAGTTTTTGTCGAAAGTGGAATAGTTTATTTGAGCTAGGTTCAGTTTTTTGCTGAAAAATGACGAAGGCTGCCACTGGTTTTTAATATATTGCTGTAAAACACCCCCAAATGCTGTGTTTGAAGCATCAGTGCTAATAGAAACTGGGGCGAGAAAATTATACACCCTTCAAGAAAATTTGAAATGTCTTGAATATGGGGAATAGGATCTGTCTGCAATTGTTATTGCGTTTACTTTCCTATAGTCGCCACAAGGTCTCCAGTCATCGATACCTTTAGGCGCCATGTGCAGAGGCGACCAGCATGGTGATGAAGACGGACGACAGTTTTTTTTCTGACACATAAAATCGAACTCTTCTTTAGCAATCTTAAGCTTTGCAGGATGAAGTCGTCTAGCTTTGTGGATAGGCAAATGACTATTTGTTATGATATGACGGACAACATTGTGTTTAACAGGGAGATTGAAATCGATTTCATTGAGAAGAGCTGGAGAATCTTTCAATATATCACCCCAGTCAGAACCAATGTTAAAAAATTTTGGCGTAGGAAATTGTTTCTTTGAAAGTCATTCTCAGACAGGACGAATTCATTTCAAAAACGCCCTATCTCATGTCAAAATATATTGAATTTATACTGAGGGGCTTTTTGAAACAAATTCTAAATTAGGATGTTCTTCGATCAAATTCCCAAATTTTGAGATGGGGCTTTTTGAAAATAATTTTAAAATATTTTATACACCACTATTTTTAAAAAAATTTGTTGCTGTGAATTATTTGTTATTATATTTTAATATTATTTAGTAAAAATTACTGAAATATATATATATAGTCGAATTTGTTTTGTGATCTATATATCCATGAATTAAAAAAAAAAAATAAAAGATTGACAATTCAGTATCTCATTTTACATAATGGTTTTAATTTTGCAATTGTGGTAGTAGTACATCTTGTACCGAATCCACGTCGACCGCTACACTTGGTTATTTTGATTCTTGTGTAATCAGGCGACATACTATAGATGGTATTTGACCTGAATTTATATCAGTGTCATTATTAGCCCTTTTCGATGGTTTAAAAGTGGAGACAACTTGATCCTCAGTGGTGACTGAAGCCTGGCCACATGAGCCGCAGTCTGACGATGGTCCAGCAATGCGGTTCGCCTGGACTTTTAGCCTGTTCACGTCCACGTTGCCGTTGCCGTCGCCGTCGCCGTTGCTGTTGGTGTTGTTGATCGCCAAATTGATGATGATGTGAAATGTTAGTGGTATTGTAGGAATGAGTACTATTTGAAGGAGAGTGAAATATTAATATCCTTTTATTTTTCTGCCGATTTTAATACTAACATATGGTTTTCTTTTTCGCTACTACATTGACTTTCGGCAAAATGTGCGTTGTAATGGGCGATTCATCAATTTTGATAAATGTTTGATCTCCACTACTATCAATCCAGGTGCCGAAACTCTATAATATAAGAAAAGAATCGTTATATATCAGTGAGTATGTTACTGTTGAGTTAAAACACCCTACCACATCATTGTTGAATTATATAGTTATAGACTATTTCCTATGTTTGCTCTTGTTGCTTGCGCCACAGTCGTGTATTGCGATGAAATTGTTGAAATTGCATCCGCGTCCGAAGGATCTAAAACCTCACACTCAGATACATCATGATCCGACTTATAATGTATGCATACATTATTTAAAGTACAGCAAACGTTCACTATTTGCGCAGCTTTCTTCGGCGAATAGTGAAGCTCTCGTGCACCTAGGATACACCTCCAGCGGTTTTTCAGCACACCATTCGTACGTTCAATAATGTTTCGACATTTTGCATGCGCTTCATTGAATTTCATTTGATTTGAGCCTTCCGCTGGCGACTTATGAGGTGTCATCAACCACGCTTCTAATGGGTATCCAGCGTCTCCTAATGAAAAAATGAAAATAAATAATTTTGTGGTATGAGAGAATGAATATTATTGACCAGGTTGTAGGACCTACAATCTTCGACACTTTACAGCCCCAATATAGATGTATGCTTCTCCTTGTCCCGATTCCCTCCAGGCACTGCTTACACTCTAACACGCATTTAGATGCTATGCTATGCGAGATTATTGCCTTAATTGCTGCTTGACTGTCAATATAAAAGTTGACACATCTGCAGTTTAAGCTATTCTCTTCCAGTGTTTCTACTGTTTTGTTTACGGCTCATTCTTCAGCTTGGAAAACACTAAAGTAATCTGGCAGCTTGCAGGATCTGTTTATATCCGGATCAACTCAGTACGGATCAGCTAATACGCGTCCAAAAATATCGAGAGAGGTGTTAAACGACGCGTCTTGACATCAGTATTAATAAACCGAAGCCGGAAAATAAAAAATTTAA
This sequence comes from Eurosta solidaginis, assembly GCF_040869045.1. NCBI lineage: Eukaryota > Metazoa > Arthropoda > Insecta > Diptera > Tephritidae > Eurosta > Eurosta solidaginis. The sequence goes on from NC_090321.1 coordinate 154,477,491, forward strand.
CTCCTTCAAAACATATTAACGAAAAACCGAAAAATCACCCGCAGGTACCTCCGAAACCGGGTAATTCTTTACTTTAGCTCACAACTACTAAAACCCTACCAAAAATATCGGGAGGTGTCAAAAGACGCGTTTTGATCCCAGGACCACGAATCCGAGAGCGGAAATTCAAAATTTTATTTCTGTCAAAAGTTATTTCCAAAAAAACGAAAAATGGCCCAGAGCGCTCCGAAACCGGGGTGGGATCCATAGTATTTTTGCGCAGAACACCTTTCTGCATTGGCGGCCTTCGGCCGCGCTTATAAAAAATTATCCTGGGTGGGTCCAACACCGGTTTGGAGACCAAAACTATATCCGCGTAAAACACTTTTACCCACAGTTTTTCTTGTGGGTACCCAAAATCATCAAAACAACAACAACCATATGAAAATTTTAAATTTTGTTTGCAAATATCTCCGAAACGAAATAAAATTTTGAATTTCCGCTTTCGGATTCGTGACACTTCTCCTGATATTTTAGGACGAGTTTTAGCAATTGTGAGCTAAAGTAAAGAAATACCGTATTTTTGCGCGGAACACCTTTCTGGGTTGGCGGCCCTCGGCCACGCTTATAAAAAATTACCCTGGGTGGCTCCAACACCGGTTTGGAGCCCAAACCTATACCCGCGCAAAACACTTATGTTCACAATTTTTTTTGGTAATAGTCTAGTTGAGGGGTCGACTGCTAATACGCTACCAAAAATATCGAGAAAGCTGTCAAACGATGCGTCTTGACATCAGTATTAATAATCCGTTCAAAAGATATTAACGAAAAACCGAAAAAAAGGCCCGCGGATACCTCCGAAACCGGGGGTGGGATCCATAGTATTTTTTCGCAGAACACCTTTCTGCGTTGGCGGCCTTCGGGCCGCCATGCCAAGACCGGGTGTGTGGTATAACCGTGGCTACCGCCACGGTGATGCACAATTTTTTTGTGGGTATTAACACAACAACAACCATATGAAAATCGCCAACTTCAACTGCAAATATCTCTGGGCAGAGATAAAATTTCTTTTCCGCCTTCGGATTAATACGCGTCTTTTGACACTTCTCTCGATATTTTCTGACGCGTATTAGCAGTCGACCCCTCAACTAGACTTTTACCTTTTTTTTGTGGGTACCCAACATTACAACAACCACAAGAAAATTGCCAACTTCAACTGCAAATATCTTCGGACAGAGATAAAATTTTTACACATTTTTACAATTTGTACACAGCTCCACGTCAGACAGAGCAGACGTGTAAATAAATTCAATTTACGCCCTGAAGACGGTTACCGGAAGAGTGGCCGAAATATATTGGTAGTAAAACTTAAACATATTGTGTTTTACTCAAGTTGACCTGAAGCCAGCTTTAAAGAAAATAAGATAAAATTTTTATTTTCCGGCTTTGGATTATTGTTGTCGAGATTAATACCCGTCTTTTGACACCTCTTTCGATATTTTTGGAAGCGTATTAGCAGTGTCATGCTGTCGTATAGAACTTCCGGCGATTTCAATGCCCACCATGATCTATGGCATATGGAGCATGCAACTGCATTGGTTCCTAAAATCCAGAGCCGTAATAAAATCCTCAAATCTCTTTCCGGAAGCACTTGGAGTAAACGCTCATTACCACTTACAAAGCAATTGGCCGGCCGATTACATGCTACGCGTCCCCGAGCCTGCCAAAATACTATCCTCTTGCCCCTTGCACTTTGATGGGTTGAAGCACTGCTAAAACAACAACAAAAACCACTTCCACAACTGATCACCCCGCGAAATAGCACTGCATTTAGCAAAAAAGGAATATATTCCGTAACACAGTTTTATTTGGAAAATGCCGCGCATAAAAAAATGTTTAAAATTTTACGAGTTTGGGTCTAGAAAATATAGAAACCGTAGAAAATATATTACAAGTGTATTACGTTATTGCGAGTACGCACAGTCGACCAGACGCGAGTTGTAATAATTTATTTGTAGGTAAATTGACGCTTTTATAATTTTTGATAAATTAACTCTTTCTCGCGGTAAATAAAAACTTGTAAACGAAATGTCAAATTTACCCGTAACAGCTGATTCGAACTACGAATTCTTCTTCCCAAAACTTTTGGGAAAAATCTTCTCCCACGGAGTTTATAATTGGAAGAATTTATTTTTGGGAGAAACAAATTTGTGGGAGATGAACTCCCATGGGAATATTCAGAATTGAGCTGATTGATTGGCTATGTCGTTAGCGTTATGGTATGGCACCATTAATCGATTACATTCCTTTCCATAAGGTAGGTTCGATCAGCTGATTTATCTGGTTATGGCTTTATGGTTATAAGTCACCATTAATTCGCCCTTAAGCGTTGAGATTCACTAAGAGAATTTCTTTCTAAAAGAGCTTCTTTCAGTGTAGAATATGCTATCGAGGCCGAATAATTCCAATTATCATTAATAGCCTGTATATATATATCTCTAGTTATAAGCTGCAGACATTGGTGCTTTATCGGTAACCGTATCGGTAACCTTATAACAGCTGATTCGACCAACCTTATGGGAATCAATGCAATCGATTTTTGGTGCCGTTAAGGTCGTAACCGTATCGTAGCCAACCAATTGATTTTTTGTATACCGTCGTAACGATAAACAGCTGACTACGTTAGGGATAAGACTACAGCGATACGACATACGGCTCCAATGACTCCCGCTATAATCGGACTTCTCAATATCGACATAAATTAGTCGTAAAAAATAAAAAGGGAACAATCACAAATAGCATCTAAATAACCAATAGCTTCTACTTAAATTAGTCGTGCTAGTATTGTATATATTCCTATTATTCACCTACAATTTGTAAATTTTACATAAGATCAGGAACATATGATGATGGATTCACGACGAAAGATGCTTGCGGATGTAAATAAATTATTATACTTGCAGTTGATTAAAACTTGAAACACTCATTTGTTGAAGATGCGGAGTTCACAAGGACTGCAGTTATTCGGTGTGATTTTTCGAAAAAATGTATTATTTTTGTGAAATTTTACACTTAATCTGTGGTATTGTGGTGGTCAAAAAGGTTTTATAAAATTTCAGTTTTTCTAAACACTAGCGGCCAATAACGAGACAAAATAAAAAGGTTTTATGCAAAAATACTTTGGCTTAAGCGCCAAATACACGACACGAACATTTCCGCGAACATTCCGCAATCTTGTTCGCACATTTGGCCATACACCGTACCAACTTTTGGCCGAACATTAGTTCTCTTTCAGACAGCGATGAATACGGACAACAATTGTGCTGCAGCAATATTGCTCGCTGTGGCAATTAAGCGTAAAAAAAGAGAGAATATTTAATAAATTCACTCAGAAATTTTTTATTGTCCATTTTACTTTTCCGCGCACGTCTGTTCCGTTCAGAAATTACTCTGATTATGAGCTATTTCGCCATACACGCACGAACAGTTCGCGCAAATGTTCGCCAAAGATTAAAATATCTTGATTTTGATTTTTGGCGAACATTTGCGCGAACTGGCAAACACCACCATACACGACAGAAAAGGTCGCAGAAACATTACATAACGGGAATGTTCGCGGAAATGTTCGTGTCGTGTATTTGACGCTTTACAACGCGACAATGTATTTCGTAATGTCGAAGTACTTATATGTGTATGTATTTGATGTGGAAGCTTGCATTTAGAACACGGTTGCCACCTCAGTCCATTTGGACCAAAAAAGTCCTTTTAAACCCGATATGGTCCGCTGGCCAAAAATGACAAAAAATGGCCGGCTGACAAAAAATGGCCCTTTTCAACTCCATATGGTCCGCTGGTCCCTTTTTCTCAATTTTGGTTCTTGTTCGGCACGGATTTGGTACTTTTATTTTTTTTTCACTGAAACAAAAATTCAAAATACTGCTAATAAAATTTTCGGCAAATCTATTACCCACACATAATTTTCAATTTACTTCTGTAAACCCATTATGTACATGTAGCTTAAGTTATGTTATGGAAACGCATTTACTATGGAAGCAGTAAGGAAGGCGGTCGGCATGATTTTGTGGTGCACAGTGGCTAGTCATTGTCGGCTGGGGCGGGTCCTTGCCAACCTTACTGTTCCTGCGCCATAAACAGAAAAAAATTCCTATCATGCCTATCAAAACTAAAAGCTGTCAAATTTAAAATAAACCGACAGAAGCGCAGAGACCGACTCAAAACGCTTATCAATACAAATTAAAACGCCACGGACTGACCGTTGACATATTCAAAAATTCGAAATTCAAAAAAAACTAACGCCAAAAAAATTACTGAACCGGACATGACCGGTTACTACTCTGAAATCAAAATTCACAAAAAAACTGCTGAAAATAAAATAAAAGAACCAAAAGGAAAATAAACAAAAAGGGCCGAATATATATAGGGGCGCCGCGGGTGGTGTTGCGACGCCCGGTGCTATGCCCACCCTCAAAATCCATGGCCACCGTCGCACCTAAAATTCTGGTGGCCCTTTACCTGTTCACCCTACGTGCCTTCTAAATGAATGGTGACGCCAGCATTCCCATATTGTTAACAAATTTATTCAATATTCATTATTACTAACATAGCTTTCTTTTTCTGTTCTTACTGCAAGGTTTTTGAATATGCTTAAGCTTATAAATAATTTTATAAAAAAATATAGCAATCGAAAATGCGAGCCTAATTAAAGAGGAACTCTATTCCTGTTTGTAAGTTTTTAGAAAAATTTATTGTGAGCCGCATTTTGCGACGGTCCATTGAAAGTAATAATAAGTGGTTTGTTTTATAATCTACTATACTATATGTGTAATAAAAAAAATCTTTTTTTTGTAGAAATTTGGTTAAATGCCCTTTTCTCTTTTTTTTTCACAAATCTACCTTAGGGCTGTACAGTTTGGATACAACTTCTGATAATTGGGGCCCCCTTACAAAACTAATGGGTTGTTGTATTAGATTTACTTTAAGTTTAACAGAACATCAATTTGGTATTACACATAGTATAATGACACTAATATGTACTATGCACTAGGAAATTTATTATAAACGCGACTAGGACTAAACTTGGGGTAAATTCTACCCCTCAAAAAAATATTGTTTCACAAGTTCAAGTAAAACGTATGCTTTTAAATTCATGGAAAAATTACGGGAGTCATACACCTGTTCAGGTAGAACGTGAACTTTTAAATTTATTGTGAACTCAACGAAATTGTTTTACAGGTTCAGGTAAAACATGAACCTTTTAAACTTATAGTACAATTAATGAAATCGTTTTATTTGTTCAAGTGAAACGTAAACTGTTTTACATGTAACAGTCAGGGTTGGTATTGTTTCGGGTTTAGTTCAACTCAGTCAACAAAAATGTATACAAAAAGAAAGTCTTTGTTTGATAACGCAAGCTAATCCGCATTACTTGTTATCTGCGTCTCTTAATATAGATTTAATGCATTTTAGCTGGTAATGCAACTGAACTTGAACTACCAATAAAACTTTATTCCTTACCGAAACAATATCAACACTTTTGCTCATTCCAAAATCATATTCGCAAGGATTGCATCACTTAAAAAAAAATGTAATGGTAAAATTCTACCGTAACGCAAAGCAAATTTTAATAACTGAAACACTTTTTTTTGTTTCATAGGCAGTATAAATTGCACCCCTATGACCATTAAAATATGCTTTGTTTTTTTGTTGGGTAAACAATTTTTTTTTTTTGTATGCAACAATTTTGAACGTACAACAAGAATTGCTTTTTTTTCTAAACTTTTCATTTCCTTTGGTCATTGTGCATATTACATTCGCTTTAATTCTACACTAGGGTGATAGCCTTAAACTTGAGTATGTTGGTATATTGACATTATATAATGTTGCGGAGTCAAACACATAATTTTAAAAGACAAGGTTAAGGCTACAAATACATAATTTTAGTTCAGTATTAGAACGAACTCACCGCTTAACCGCTGATGTTCGTTATCGCAATTGGACTGGCCGCAGGCCTATATTCGCTGCCCTGTGATTGTCATTGTAGCTGGTTTATTGTAGCCCATCTGGTCGTAGCTGATAAGGGTTGTGCTAGTATTGTTATAGCCGGTATGAACTCAGCTAATAAGGATGCGCTAGTAGTATTGGAGTCGGTGGTAACGCCTGGTGGTTGTTGCGCTCGTGGTTCGAGGTGATCTAGTGAACCTGGTGACAATAAAAACTTCGTGTTGACTTTTACGACCTGGATGACTTGATGCTAATTGGGTGTTCGTTGTATTACGCTGCAGCGTACTGCTGGCCCTGGAGGCGGAGGTGTTGGTTTAAAAGTCTTCTAGTAATTCGCTTGACCCTGTACTACTAAAAGGTTGTTATTTGGATTCGGACTTGTCGATGCTGTCGTATCAGCAAGATTCGTTAAATGTTCCTTAAATGTCCTTTTTGGTCCGCAGGAAATTGCAAAAAAAACGGAAGATTCCAAACTGTTCGAAACTGGTTAAAAGCTTCGCCACAATTAAAGGGCGTAAAATTATTCACAACACTTATTTTACCAACGTGCTGACCGGGTAGTTGGTCGATAAGAATGTGGGACTCAGTTAAACGGCAAGCAGTGTGCAATTAATAGGTTTTTCACTGCCGTCGGCTTTAAATGTCGCTTCTTTTCTTTATTTGTTTCGGTGAATGTAGCTTTTCTAATATTTCTTCGTTTGCGTTGTCATGAAGCAAAAAGGAAATATGGATGTCTTCTATATTTCTAGCTTCACAAAACTTTTCCACCTTTCTCGTTTTTTAAGCCCGGAAACGCATGCAATTTTTTCGCTAGTGATCGCCGGTCTGTCTTTTTCTTGTTTTTCGATATATTTTTATCGCAACTTTCGCCACATCGCTAGGTGTGTTCGCGTGAACACGCTACCAAGTGGATCGTAGACGTAGACCGTAGCAGCAGACCGTAACAGTTATTAGAAGTTAAGTTATTGTAAATATTGTAAAACTATCGATATGAAAATAGAGGGCAACCTTGAAAATAAATATGGTGGCCGGCACTTCCGGTAAATCTAAACACTAGAAAAGTCGTGTTTCAACTTAATCATTAAACATCGTATAAAATAATTGAAATACCTAACCAATTTACACTTCAATGGAATTCTTACCACGAAAATTCCTCTATCTATAAAATGTAGCAGAACAATGACATTTCACACAGTAGATAATTTAGGCAAGGCATTAAAAAGGGAAGTCTTGAATGTGCGGGCAAACACATTGTCATTAATTTTTGATAAAACAACAGACTTATCAGAAAAAAGATTTGTTTTAGTGGTTAGATATTTCGATCAGTATGCAGTTATTACATAGTTGAAACTTTTAAGACGCTTGATTTTTAGTCTGAGTTCCAACTCACACTTACTGAATCTAGGCTCTGGTATGAAGTTTAAACTGTTAGGGAAAAAGTAAACATCTATAAAAATAGAATTAACACCACTGCTTAGTTTTATTTACGATTTACTGAGTTTGCCACAACGCAAATTTTTTAACCGTTCTTTAATAAAACCTAATACGCCAATTACACGGCTCAAGTATCCTCGTGCCAATTACCAATTTGCACAAGGATTTGCCCGGTGTGTGCACTGGTTGCGCTATTTGCGCAGAGAACTGCGCTAAAATCAAAATGATTTTGATATTTACGCATGTCTGCAAATATTGCACATGCTTTATTCTTCGTGTGTGGTGGATCTTACACAGTTTACCTGTGGTTCCTGATAATATAACATCAGAAATTATTGCTTAAAAATGTTAATATCGAAGGCGCAAGGACCATCTCTAGCTTGTAACAGGAATTCACATAAATTCAATAATAAATAATAATTTTTTATACAATTAGAACACATGTTTCATTTGTTGCGCTAGTTGAAAAATGAATATTGCGCAGTGCTGCAATGAGTTGAGCTGGTCTTGCAACTAAAATATATATTTTATAAATACAATGCAAAATAAACGCTTCTGTGCGAGTTTTTCAACTTATACAGTGAATTACCAGCACTGTGGAAAATAGTGAGTGATTTTTTATACAATTAGTGCCTTTTTTAAACAATTAAAATACATGTTTCATTTGTTGCGCTACCTTAAAAATGAATATTGCGCAGTGTTCTTGAGCCGTGTATGTCAAAATTTTCATTTACACAAATTTCGTCGTTTTATATTTGCGCATGGTTTTTGTGTCATGTATGGGCCGTATAACTGCGCTATGTACTTTATTCCATTGCAATCAAGCAAAACTAGGTTCACAACGTTTGGTTGGTGAAAGACATAGACTAATCCTAGAAATGTGAACATATAATACCTAAAGATGCACTTTATTTTTATTTGTGCAGTTTGAATTAAAACCAAGTTTCTACTTCATTACAATTTTATATATTAAACCATTGAAACATCCCAATTGTTTGTATACCAATAAAAAACCTAAAATTTGCTCCTTTTTTTTTGTGATCCGGTCTTTTTTCCGATGCATTTTGGTCCTAAATGAAAACAAGGTGTGGCAACCGTGTTTGGGAACGCATGGGACAAGGTTTCATTTTTCAGAACAAATTTTTTTTTTTTAATAATGAAATAGTATTATGGAAGCGAGAGCCATAGTAGTAGACATGTATGTGAATATTAGCAAAGTTTAAAAAACAAAGCATTTTTTCTTTGAAAATAATCTAAGGGAAGATGCACACGAGGCGTATCTTCATAGACGGGTATTAGGTACAGCATAAGAAATCTTGAGGCGCAGAAAATCGTAGCTGCATTCCATATTTTGTACGCGTCTACGAAGCTATGTCTATGTCTCGTGTGTATCTGGACTAAGTTTAGCTTCTTACGAGATCCAGCAATTTTAATTAATAATGATGAATAACACGTGAAGCAACTAAACTTGCGTTGCGTTTACATCTGACTTTGAACCCACGCGCTTTAAGTACATCAATCTATAAGAAACGCACCGCCAACATCAAAGCAAAACACAAATAATTAAAAACTTAGGATTTCTTGAAAAATATAAGAATTTCTATTGCCGTTCAACTAAATAAAAAACATAATTTTGTATTAATGGCGATTTCGTGATCGATCAGGAGACACGGTGGAACATATCCTCCTGGAACGCGACGCAATCTGATGAGGGCACAATAGATCAACGGTCGCAGTGGAATCTCCAATAAATTTTCTATCTATATTCAAGTTATAAAAATAGTTGTATTTCATTTTTCCTCATGTAACAGGGGAACTTTTAACGTCCGTTATTTTAAAGTAACCCTTATTTGACGATTCACTGAACGATTTCTTTCAAATAAAGTATTTGTTAGCGTTCACCGAAGATGGTGAAAACGGCCCCTTGGAATTGTTATCTTATATAGCCAAAGAAAGTTATGCATAAGCAAAATTTAGTCAGCACAAAACGAATAGTTAGAGAAAATTTAAAATATAATGCATATGTATAAAATGCATGCAATTTATGAATTCATTTTTATTATATAAAATTAGTTTGACATATCAGATTTGTCAATATTATTTTAGTCCTGCTACTTTTAACACATTTATAATATTTAAGAAGAACATTTAAGAAGTAAGAAACATGATTAATGCTTACATTAATAGGTGTTTCATTTATTTTCATTGAGGAATAAGTTCGTAAAAATAAAAAGCACGTTTTTATAAAGTGCATGTGAAGCTCCATAGATAAAATGAGTAATAGAAGGAACATTGGTTTATATATTACATTTTTAAAATGAAAATCTCCTGCTAAAAAGTAATAGAATGAACATTGGTTTGTATATTACATTTTTAAAATGAAAATCTCCTGCTAAAAAGGAGCAAAACCTAACTATATTTTTTCATTTTCGTACTTAACTACACTCCCTTTTGTGATTCAGGATTTCGGACAAATTTTGAAAAAACTCCGAACATCAATTCCTTCATTATATGACATTCGACCGCCTAGTCCACTGCCTTCCACTCTATTCGCAACATAAGCTCTATTTAAGCTGCCAAACTATAAAGTAAACAATGCACCAGACTTTCTTTCTTTAAAATATCATGTAATTAGCGTAGTACATTAATATGTATATTGACCATATAACATGAATTCGGCCATAGTACAGGTTTACAAGTATGATATGTATGAGAAGGAAACGATTCCTTTCTCTTTCTAACACACTGCCGTTTGACACTTCGGTCAGTATCACAATTTGTAATTAAGTGCTCGTTTCGAAGTAAATAAGGAAAATTATTTGTAAATTTACGATAAAAATTTTACGCAGTTTTCGTTAGCAGCTACTACACTTTTCTTGGACCTAAAAAGTACAACAGTGCCAAATAGCATCCACAAAAAAAACGAACAAGAACAAGGATTTTATCAGGTAAGCGTGGCTGTGTATGTGCGTGCTGCTACATATCGTACTTGTAGATCTTTACAATGGCTGCAAGTATGCACCGACATGTGTCGTACGCATAGATGATTGGATTTGCAACTCTTTGTTTTGAGAGAGCGCTGTCAAAATGCAAATTTTTGTCAATTGTGCCATTCCAAACGAAAATGAATAGATTTGAATATGGGGATTTTTGACATACATTTCGGCGATTATAGTTTCAATCATTTAATAAAATGATAGTCGTAAAATATTCATTTCTTTAAACTTATTTTACAATAATACCACTAGTTAGAGTTAAAAATAAACAAATCTAAGTAAAATTTATATTTTGATTAAATCAATTGGTCAAAAATTGTAACGCATTTAACTCACAGTGAAAACCAAATATTCTTTTGAAATTTGAGTAAATCGGACCTAGGATATAATAGTTAACATCATTTAGTGGATAGGTTTTATCTTACATGTCTGATGTTCCAGGTTCTGTGATCAAAATGGACTGGTTGCATCGGGACTTCATATTTACAAAACCTGTTTTTAGTGATAAATTTTGATTGGGAAATAATATTTACCTTCCGCCTTCGAACTAATAATATTTACACTAAAAAAAGTATTTTTATCCCTTTTCCCATAATGTCTGAAAGCTATTCTACAGTTTTAGGTCAAACAAAAGTTTACCGAAATTTTTGGCCCGTTTTCCGTTTTGGCTCGCACATTTTTTGTTCTGGCACCCGCTTCAGCTGGCGCGAGGTATTTATCTGTGATTGTTGCCAGCACAAATTTGAGATAAATCCCTCGTGAGAGCGCAAAAAGTGAGAGAGTTTCGTATCAAGTGATCTTTGGCAGGTTTACAAGTATGATATGTATGAGAAGGAAACGATTCCTTTCTCTTTCCAACACACTGCCGTTTGACACTTCGGTCAGTGTGAAACTATTGTGGAACTCAGTGGAACGGGCGTGGAACATGCGTTTGACAGTGACCGAAATGTCAAAAATATCGGGGTTGCCGTCGTGGAAAGCGACGCAGGGAAACAAACAAAGGAGCGGAATATTATATATGGGTTGCTGTGATGGTAAATTTTTTTGAACGAATTTAGTATGAAAATGTAGTTTACCTATAAGGGTTCTACAGAAAATTATACAAAAGTCTTCAATTAGGGTATCTGAGGACGCGTACTTATTCCAGTATTAAGAATACAAACACCGGTGCTAAGTTTTTCTACCCGTTCAATAGTTCTCCGCGAAAAACAGTTTGAAACCGAGGTCTGGGGAGAGAAATGAAAAGACGGATTTTGTCCTGTTATCAATAGTCCAAAGGCGAAAAAGTATTCAAATTATTGGAAGCGAGGCAAAAACGCGTCTATTAAGACCTCCCCCGACGGATTTAGTCGTGTTTTATCAATCGTCCCCGGTAATAAAGTATTACAATTTGTTAATTAAAATTGTCCAAAACATATGGATTTTAAAGAGAGATGTAATTAAGTGCTCGTTTCGAAGTAAATAAGGATATTTCTTTGTAATTTTACTATAAAAATTTTACGCAGTTTTCGTTAGCAGCTACTACACTTTTCTTGGAAATAATTTTAATTATCGTACTGGTATGGAATCATTAATGGTTGTAACGATTTCTAAAGCAACAGATTTAGCATCCACAAAAAAAAACGAACAAGAACAAGCATTTTATCAGGCGAGCGTGGCTGTGTATGTGCGTGTTGCTTCATATCCTACTTGTAGACCTTTGCAATGAAATCAGCAACTATTTTGTGTATACAAAATTATCCATCGGTCTGGTTAGCTGCTGTATAAATAGGTTTTATGAATTTGTATCCGTTGGCTTAAATGCAGAAAACGATGAGTTGTTGATGCTAGTGGACGGATTATAGATGATAATATTCATTGAAGTAGAATCCTGCTGAAGTATGCCATTGTTGCAGGAAATTAGGTCGTTCCTCCGCTGGAACTGCTTAAGAATGTTCTTTTTATCGGGGTCACCAATTTATTGGAATAGTCACCAATTTTATTAGTTGTTTTAATAAATATTTTATTTTATTAACAAATATTTTATTTAACTGAACTTTTTAAGTTGAGAAAATATTGTAGACTAATTTTCGTTTTACAAATTTTTATTAACATATTTTCTAAAGCCTATTTGATTTCTTTTTATATATTTAAAATATCAATAAATAAACAAAGTTTTAACAAACAAAGTGAGTAAAGCCCGTTACACCTTTTATGAAAATGAAATTGTATATATTAATTTCGTCACGAATCCCAAAATTGTAAGTCCTTAAAGGAAAATAGATAGGCCCACCATTAAGTATACCGAAATAATCAGGATGAAGGGCTGAGTTGATTTAGCCATGTCCGTTTGTCTGTTTGTATGCAAACTAGTCCCTCAATTTTTGAGATATCTTGATAAAATTTGGTGTGGGTGTATTTAGGTGTCCGATTAGACATTTGTGGGAACCGGCCGGATCGGACCACTTTAGCATATATCCTCCATACAACAGATTTTTCACAAAAAGAGGATTTTTGTCATATCTTCCTCAATTTATCAGATTGAAGCTTCAAACTTCACCATATTGTATATTCTCGCACGGTGGGTGGTAGCACGGAGAATATATATATATATATGTGGATATGGAAAAAGAAATAAAAGGCAAATAGTTATATTAGTAATGATGACAATAATTAATTTTGTTTTGTGTTAAGTTGGTACAATATTTTACCTTTGGTATATGATGTGGCGTGACAGCAGCAGCGACTTTCTTCCTCCTTGGTTGAAATAGAACAGAAAATGGAAAGTGATCTCCGTGTTGTCGAACCGGAGATCGTGCGAGGGTTTTCCAATGGATATTTGTTATCCGATGGAAAACTCAGTTACCCGTGTTAACGTTGAATATATGTGATGAACATACATGAATGTGTATGCATGTGGGTGTGCAGTACATGAAAGGATGTAAGAATGTATTTGCACTAAATAAGTTATGTATTAGGGTGGCCGTGTTTGCAGTATAAAGATATTTAGGTCCTGACCTAAACATGCCGGCCCCCTTGCGGTAAGCAACATCTTAAAATGAAGGAGTCATGCTGAAGCGGTCACGCGGACGTATTACTTAAAACTAGATACAATATGTTTGTATTATTGAATGAAAATTTGTTGGCTGATCACGTCCGGACTTGTTTGCATATAGTAGCCGCTGTAGGAAAAAGAAGCAACATATTAAAGCTGAAAACAAGAACGGGTTATAATTCAGCGCACCTTATACAGTATACATATTTGGACTGTATTTATCTCTTTTGTGTTCCGAGATTTTTCGTAGTCTGGACGTCTCCGTTCCAGATTTCGACGAATGTAAATTAATTTTCCATTTGGACAAAGAGCCCAAGTCTCTCTTCCAGATTTTACTTTATGAGGTTAAATGTTATATCCAGACGAAGAGGACGCGTCTCCGTGCCAGATTGGATTTATTTTGTTAGATTATGTGACAATTAATTTTCCATCTGGACAAAGAGGCCAAGTCTCTGTTCCAGATTTTAACTTTATGAGGTTAAATGTTATATCCAGACGAAAAGGACGTGTCTCCGTGCCAGATTGGATTTATTTTGTTATATTATATGTGAATTTTAATTTTTGGTTTGGTGGCGAACGCTGAATGGCATACATATTGATATGAAACTCTTTATATTCGTATTGACCCTCCGACAGGCGCTTATAGCAGATTGACCATGTGCATGGACCTGCTTATGGGTTGTCCAAAGTTCGGGCAGTGATGCAAGAATGACCGCGTGAGCGCACAACTGTTTATCAATGGGTTATTGATCACTTTCTAAGTGCTCCCTGAGTACATCCTATCTCTTCTTTGTATTAAATTTCGTGTTTCTGCATTGGATACATAGAAAATCAATAAATTACACTTGCGAGTGATTAATTTATAATTTCTACTGAAAACAATAAATAAAAATTTGTATATTCGAATCTGATCGAAAATTTATAATTTGGTTTTTATTTTTGTGATTTAATTTGTCACAAAGTTTCCTGCCACCCAAGAAAGTTTCGCCTTTTCCACCTAAGTTCGTGGATTTCGGTAAAAATATTGTAGTTGAAAAAATTTTTGTTGCGAAAAAATTCAAGCCTTTCGAGTTTTGAACGATTTTCTTGCAATTTGTACTTATTTTGTAATACTGTTTTCACTAAAGTATTCGTGAAATCAGTAGTTACAATCATTAAAAAAAATTTGGAACGGATCATGTTCCACTTAAACAGCCATATTGGTGTAAAAAAAAATGTTCGCTATGGTAATACCATACCACGTAGATGAAAATGTCATGTAAATGACAAAAGCGAAATGTAAACATGCCGGTAGGTAAACATAGAGGAATTTTGTAATTTACATTAATTGTATGATTTCACTAACTTGTATTTACCTTTCTTTTCAGATTATGCCAATTAAATGATGTCCCTGTGTGTACATATGTATGCATATACACTATGCTGCAATTAACACCCAAGAAGGGATTTAAGTTGCAGTATTACCGGTCGCTGCACAGCCAACAACAACAAAGAGTAGGCAAGAATAAACCTTAAGGACTAATTAATGGAGTTCGTCCATCAGGTTTGCATAATTTAATTGATTAGGAAATCCGGAAATAAATGCTTTGTGCACAATTGTGTTATTTTGAGTGGAAAATAAGCACGTTATTTGTATTGTTTCTGGTTCATTTGCTGTGTCTCCCAATGCCCTACACAAAATGTTGTAAGTTATTATGAGCAATAAGAAACAGCAATTAAACTCTAAAAATATTATAATCGATTCCCGTTTAAAATAAAGATGTAAATTTGTTTGCAATTTCAATGCTACGCATTATTAATACTCTGAACGAGTGGTGGGTTTATACCCGATTGCATGTGAGGTTTATACCTACTTGCGAATTTGGTTTTTAATGAAAAATAATGGAATTGAATAAGAAAAAAATGCTTATGTATGGTAGTTGTCCAATTACACCAACGTGACGTGAAATTTTTAAGTTGTTGTAGTTGTACCTTGTAATTGAAAC
Source organism: Eurosta solidaginis (assembly GCF_040869045.1). Lineage (NCBI taxonomy): Eukaryota > Metazoa > Arthropoda > Insecta > Diptera > Tephritidae > Eurosta > Eurosta solidaginis. The sequence continues at coordinate 154,492,940 of NC_090321.1, forward strand.
ATTAAACCCTTTTTTATTTAGGTACATTTTGATGAAGAAAATAAAGATGGCCGATTTTTGAAATAAAAATGGCGAATTGAATTTATTTTCCTGCAGCTTATGGACGAAAACGTGGTAAACTGTTTGTAGATTGTTGTGTAGTTTGGCTTGTAGTTAGTTAATGTTTTTAATTATTATTTTTCATTCTGTGGCGGATAAGCTTGGCTATCTGCGAGGGTTTCGTTTCAATAAATTTTTATTTTATGCCGATAATTCGAAGTGGCATTACATATTTTAAAGAAGTGTAATGTCCTAATTTAAGGATCGGTTTGGTCATCGGTGGATACCTCTCCACTTGTTTCATTGGCTGGTGGAAGTAGAATCAGTTTGGCCAAGGGCCTTGTAATTTGAACTTTTTCAGTCGTGATGTCGACAACTCGTACAAGGTCATCTGCTCCCGGGTGGAGTTTGACCACTCTTCCAAGTCTCCATTCGTTTGGAGATACATTGTCGTCTTTCACGACGACGAAATCCCCTATTTTGATGTTTGCTTTCGGGTGTTTCCATTTGACCCGCTTTTGCATTTCTAAGAGATATTCTCTTTTCCATCTTTTGCAAAAGGTTTGATGCAAAGCTTTTAATTTATGCCACCTATTGACTATGTAGGCAGGATTCTCGTTGGAATCTATTTCTGGAGGAGCGAGAAGAAGTCCGCCTACCAGGAAATGACCAGGGGTTAAGGGTTCTAAGTCGGTCGATTCGTTCGACGCTGGACTTAATGGTCGCGAGTTGAGGCAAGCCTCTATTCGACAAAGTAGGGTTGTGAATTCATCAAAAGTATATTTATCCCTACCTGCCACTTTTCGAAAGTGGCTTTTGAAACTTTTTACTCCTGCTTCCAACAGATCTCCCATATGAGGAGAGGCAGTAGGGATGAAATGCCATTGCAGAAGTTGATGAGCATATTTAGACAATGCGTTCTCACGCGAATCAGCTATAAATGCTTTAAACTCAGATCTAAGTGATCGTGAGGCTCCGACAAAGTTAGTCCCATTGTCGGAATATATATTTTTCGGACATCCTCGCCTGGCGATAAATCTGGAGAGTGCCGCGAGAAAGGATTGGGTGCTAAGGTCGTGGCTTCCAAATGTATGGCTTTCGTTGTCAAGCAGACAAACAGACAGACATAACTTTTCGAAATTCGACAACCTCTACCTCTATAACTTTTTATGTCGAATGGTCCTGCAAAATCTACCCCTGAATTAGTAAATGGTCGGGAAAATGTGGTACGTTCCTTGGGAAGGTTACCCATAAGTTGGGTTTGTACACGTTTTTTATAGATTGTGCAGACCTTACAATTGTGAATGATGGATTTTATCATATTTTTAACCCTAGGAATCCAGTATTGGGTTCTAATAAGCCTAAACATTAGTTGATTTTCTCCATGTAAAGAGATTTCATGCGAGAAAATTTGCTTGTGTAAGGTAGGATTATTGTATGGTAGGTCTAGAGCCGCGCGGATGCGACCACCAGTCCTTATAATGCCATACTTGTCTAGAAAAGGGTCAAGAGGAAGCACTTCGCTTTTACAATCTACTAGCTTGCCTGACTTCAGATTTTTGTATTCTGTGGGATAAAACATTTGTTGCGACATCTTAACTAAGCGTTGCGTAGCGATTTCGATTTCATCTGATGAAACCAGATATGACGTTTTATTAAAATAATATTGTCTTTGGATGAGTTCTTTCGAGAAATCTCAAGACATAACATATCACCCTTAAGGCTCGGGGTAGGTTCGAAAATCTATCCAGAATATCAAAATCCGTTTTGGTAGTTACTGCATGTGCTTGCACTCGTTTCTCCTCGATGGTTGTGTTGGGAGATATATCTTGTGTAGGCCATTTTGAGATATCTTCTTGTAACCAAGAAGGTCCCTGCCACCACAAGGAATTGTTGACCAGTTCATGTGCAGGGAGTCCTCTGCTAGCCATATCGGCTGGATTTGATCCCGAATCCACATGACGCCAATTATCCTTTCCTACCTTTTCGACGATTTTCGTGATACGGTGTGCTACGAAAGTTGACCACGAACAAGGGGGTTTTCGTATCCATGCCAGTACAATCGTTGAATCGGTCCATAAGTAGGTTTTTGGATTCCCTAAGTTGAGATTTGTTAGAATTGTTTCCATCATTTCGGAGAGTAGTGCGGCTCCGCATAATTCCGGTCGGGGAAGCGATATAGTTTTTACAGGAGCTACTTGGTCAGAACTTGGTCGTTGTTTTCCACTCGCAGGTATACCGCCACGGCATACGCTTTCTCTGATGCGTCACAAAAACCGTGAATTTCCACTTTGTTGTGCGGGGAAAAGTGAGTCCAGCGCGGTATCCCAATGTTATTAATTTCATGATACTTTTCCATAAGGGTGTTCCAACGTTCCCTAGTAGTTGGTGATACATCTTCATCCCATTTTGTACCTTCAAGCCAAATGTTTTGCATGATTATTTCGGCTACAACTACTATTGGAGCAAGCCATCCTAATGGGTCGAACAGTTAACGGATTGCCAATAAGATCGCTCTTTTGGTTAAAGTGTCGCAATTTTCCATTGGTTTTGCGATGAAGTAAAACTCATCATTATGTGCATTCCACCTGATTCCTAGTGCCTTCACTGAACTTGCGTCTTCGAATTCCAGGAAATATTTGTTAAGGAGATGCTGTTTATGGATATCCTTTAGTATTTGGTCGGAATTGGCTGTCCATTTTCTTAGTGGAAAGCCGGCTGATTGCAATGCCTGAGATATTTGATCTCTGGCAGTAATTGTTGATTGGATGCAGTGTCCACCAGCAAGAATATCATCCACATACATGTATTCTCTTAGTATTGTGGATGCAATTGGAAAGGTGTCTTCGACGTCCTTTGCCAATTGTAAAAGTGTCCTTATTGCTAGATAAGGAGCACAGTTAACCCCAGTCTTCAGTTCGTAAAGGCTGACAGGGCTTTCAGAGCTAGTACGTAATACTATGCGCTGGTATATGGTTTGGTTTGGTTGTACCATAATTTGTCGGTACATTTTCTCGATATCGCTGTTGAAGACATATTTGTAAAGTCTCCAGCGAATCATAAGAATAGTTAGGTCAGCTTGTAGCGTAGGACCTGTATACAAAACGTCGTTCAGACTTACTCCGTTTGCGGTCCGACTAGATGCGTTAAAAACAACGCGAACTTTCGTGGAGGTACTTTCGTCCTTGATGACGGCGTGATGAGGTAGAAAATAATGGTCAGAGAAGTCTGGTGGCACACAGCTGTTGATCCTTGACATATGTCCCAATTCCTCGTATTCGGTCACAACTCGATTGTACTCCGTTTGTAAAGTAGGATTTTTCGCGAGGCGTGTCTCGTTCCGGAAGAACTGAGAGCATGCTCTTTTAAGAGAAGGCCCTAGGGATATATTTGAGAGGAATTCTCGTTTAAAAGGTAATGAGACTGTGTATTTCCCGGTATTATCCCTAGTGGTGGTACTTCTGTATAATTCCTCGCAGTATTGTTCGTCCGCATTAAAGCGTTTGTTTTTAGGGATTTCTTCCAGTTCCCAAAAGGTGGATAATTGCTTATCCAACGATACGTCACTGTAATAGGAGACGATTTCTTTGGGTTGCTCTTGCACATCTTTACGGCCTGTAAGTATCCAGCCGAAAACAGTTTATTGTGCTAAGAGCGTACCAAGGACATTCTTCTGCAATCCGTTCAAGATGATTTAAGGGTAAATGTCCCCTCCAAGAACTAGATCCACTGGTTCGTTGACAAAGAATCTTTTATCTGCCAACTCGAGATCAGGGAATGATTGTCTGGTCATCGCACTGATCTGTCATGTTGGAAGATCCCCTGTAAGCTTTGGCAGGACAAGAACTTTTGTGTTCAAAGAAAATAATGGGTCAATTAGTGACCGCAATTCTATTGAACAAGACTCTTTGACCTGTGCAGAGAATGAGTTAGTTATACTGGAAACTTGAGCGCGAATTTTCTTGGATGCCAGGTTAATTCGACGTTTGAGACGTTCGGTAATAAATGAACATTCAGAACCTGAATCAATTAGGGCTCTGGCTGAAATTTTGGTATTGTTATAATGTATGTTGATACGAGCGGTGCCTAACAGTACACCAGCGGTATTATGCGCATGGCAAGATTGCACATTGGAGGTTTGCTTGTCATTGGACTTTGAGTTTTGCTTCTCTCGTGCTTGTCGCGATGTTGAAGGGGTATCATCTTCCTTACTTCTATGAACTGCTGCTTTTTGCTGAATTTTTTGTATATGTAGGAGCGTGTTGTGTCGAGAATGGCATGTACTACAGTTATAAGAACTAGTACATTTCGACACAGTATGTCCAGACGATAAACAATTCAGGCAGCTATTATTGCTCTTAATAAAATCGACTCTATGGGCAGGTGAAAGTTTAAGGAATTTCGTGCAGTTGCGTAGTTTATGCTCATTTGTGTGACACATTTTACAATTAAATTTCTTGACGCTTGTTTGGAAGCTGCCAACCTTTTTTTGTTGGGGTTCAGGAGTTGGTTTTGTAATATGAGGCTTAAAACTTTTTGAAGTCTTATTGCCTCTATGGCCAGACACGTTTTCCAACGGAAGAAATCGGTCAGAAAGAAATTTATTCATGTCCTCCCATTTAGCTATCTCTGTCTTGTTCCCCAAAGACTGTTCCCAAAGCGAGAGGCTGCTTTCGGGCAATTTTTCTGCGCAAAGGTACACAAAAAGTGCATCCCATAAATCTATATTATGCCCTTTTAATGCATTCATGCAATTATTTAATTTTAATTGTAAATCTTTAATAGATTTACCGCAATCCGTTTCAATAGGTTTTATTCCGAAGACAGTGTCGAGCTGAGCTTTAACTAAACTACGCATGTTTTCATACCTTTCAGTGAGGTTCTTCCACGCCATTTCAAACCCTTCATTTGTGACAGGTGCGTTGCTAACAATTTCGTTGGCCTCCCCCTTTGTTTTCTGACTGAGGTAATATAGTTTCTCAATGGGGTAAATATCGTCGTTCGAAATGTAAATGGCCGTAAACATATCTCGGAATGTTGGCCAAGACAAATAGTCACCCTTGAAGACTTCGGTATCACATGGAGGGAGGCGAAGATGGTGTTTGCGATCAGTCTGTTTTTGGGCAGGCTGGTCAATTTTCTCTGTTTCTGCCTTATTAAGGGTCTCTGTCTGAGCCGACATAGCAGACATACATTTAAAATAACTAGCCATAGAAAGCTTATGCTTCTTTTTTATGGCTTTAATTTCATCTTTGGACAAATCCGCGGAGATTAACGCGTCATAAGCATTTTTGGTTTTTACTCACATATTTTTTAACTCCTCTTGTTGAAAGGAAAGAGTGTGTTTATCGAGATCAGTCACGATACCGATATCTGATTCGAATTCGACAATTGCCTCAGCAAAAAGTATGTATGCATCCATTTTTACTTATGATATGTATACAGATAGAAATCCGGAAGATTTAATGTATACTTTTGAGGTAAAAACCTCTTGTTGCCCTCTCTGCTCAGCTAGTGTTATGTAATTAAGTACCGCAAGCAAGGTAGAAACCCTCAGTTGCGTTTTGATCGGTGGTAGAAACCCACCGACTCGTATACCTAGCTAAGTGCTACCGCAAGTAAGGTAGAAACCCTCAGTTGCGTTTTGATCGGTGGTAGAAACCCACCGACTCGTATACCTAGCTAAGTGCTACCGCAAGTAAGGTAGAAACCCTCAGTTGCGTATTGATCGGTGGTAGAAACCCACCGACTCGTATACCTAGCAAAATGTTAACGCAATTAAGGAGAAACCCGCAATTGCGTAATAATAGGTGTTAAAATTCCACCGACTCGTATAACTAGCTAAGCTACTGAAAAGAAAGCTAGAGAAAGGAGGGCAACAAAAGCAAACGCAGACTAAAATGCAATGCAGTTTTTAAATTTTCACTATCTATTTCTTTTAGTGTAATTTTGTATGCGCGGATGTATATAAAAAATGCCGATTCGCCACCCACACAGATGTAATGGTTATTTTTTACAACAAAAAACCTGGACTTCGTTGTGTTAATCCAGTATATGTTAACCGCAAAAAAAAGGCAAAGTGTAAAAATAATAAGCAACAAATAAGCAGTTAAAATTATTGCAGAATTTTTTGTTGGGTATGTGAACCAAAGTGAAGTGCTGTTGTTGTTGTTGAAAATTAACAAACAAGGAAACTAAAAAGAATATATGGTTATGTGAAACCGAAAATAGTGCAGTTTAACTTAAAATTAATATTGTTTCTACTAAAAATTCTGCACTATGTTACCTTAAGCTGTGTCAGCAAAACCTTACCGCGGGTGGGGGGATAATGCTGATAGACAAAAGGCCTTTTTAACACTTAATTCACTTAAAAAAAAATGTTCACTTAAAAAAAATTGTGCGCTGTAAATTATAACCACGTACCTTGTTTGTTGTTGCGGCTATCTATGCTTGGTAGATGGTTTGCAAAGATGATTTTGTTTTTATTCCAAATGCTGCTCTATCTCGAAGGTCTTGTTTGTTGTGCCAAAAATTATAATAGATAATCTTTATTTGCCTTTTCTGTGATGTGGACTGTATATGTAAAGTTCTTGTCGCTTGTAAAAAAATCTCACGGTGAGAAAGGATCAAATGTATATTCTCGCACGGTGCGTGGTAGCACGGAGAATATATATATATATATGTGGATATGGAAAAAGAAATAAAAGGCAAATAGTTATATTAGTAATGATGACAATAATTAATTTTATTTTGTGTTAAGTTGGTACAATATTTTACCTTTGGTATATGATGTGGCGTGACAGCAGCAGCGACTTTCTTCCTCCTTGGTTGAAATAGAACAGAAAATGGAAAGTGATCTCCGTGTTGTCGAACTGGAGATCGTGCGAGGGTTTTCCAATGGATATTTGTTATGCATGTGGGTGTGCAGTACATGAAATGATGTAAGAATGTATTTGCACTAAATAAGTTATGTATTAGGGTGGCCGTGTTTGCAGTATAAAGATATTTAGGTCCTGACCTAAACAATATTGCACATATTGTTGTCTGAAAAAATGGATGAGATCGGTCGTATATATACCATATATCCCCCACAACCGATTGTTCAGATAAGAAACTTTTCGTAATTACTGCCCCATTTTAAAAGCTATAAGATTGAAATTTCAACGATTGCTTACGTATATAGCATATATTGTTGTCTGAAAAAATCATACAGATCGGTGGTATATAAAGTATATATCTCATACAAACATTTGTTCAGATAAGAAACTGTTCGCAATTTCTACCCCATCATAACAGCTAGAAGCTTCAAATTTCACCAAATGCTTACTTATATAGCAGATATTGTTGTCTAAAAAAATCATAGAGATCGGTGGTACACAAATCACTTACCAAGATTGCGCATTAACGAGCATAGTGTACCTATACAAGTGTGTCAGCTAAGCGATAAACGTCAAAACTACAAAGAGCCTCGCTCACCTGATGCAAATCTCAGGTCTAGGGTTGCATTTTTGGTACGCAAGAGTACTTCAAGCTGAGTTGCATTTGATAGTTTAATAAAACTTTGTAGTATTTACAGATGAAATAGTTGCATATATTTCCGCGGAAATAAGAATACTAGAAGATTTCTAGCCTGCAACAACATACGGGAAGAAAAATTTATTTAAATTAGAGTCAAAATATAAAGCGCCACACGAGTAACATGGAAAAATTTCACTTCCAATACTGTTTTCACACAGAAACTTAATGATCTCATTTCACCTGCTAATGAAATCGTAATTTTTTTGCTTTCACACAGAAGTAACTGCTCGATTAGTATGAAGGATGAGACAGACAATCATTGCGAAATGATACAAGGTGGGAGCATGGTGACATACCTACAAACAACAAAAATGCCATGTACTTGTAAATTCGATGGACAAATGTCAAAATCGTACTGCGCCGGCAGTTGATGTATCAAATCAAATAAAAAAGGTTATAATCAGCTGTTCGATGCGGCCACCTTGTATCGTTCCGCCATGCAGACAATGACATTTGCTTTGAAAACTAAGAAGCGGAAACGGAAGCGGAACGCTGCCAACCGAGTTGCATTGTGCTTTGGACTTCATTAGGCATTCGATTAGCTACTAATGAAATAATAATAGATTCGAATTTTGTAGGGAAGATGGAGCTCAATAAGCGTCTTAATGTAGAAAATTGCCTTTATTATTCAATAAGCCGTCTGTGTGAAATTAGTATAAGGCTGTTTATACAAATGCAGAAGGGCAAAATTATATAAAGGCTTTGGTCGCTTCAATGCAAAGATAACGTACGGCATTTCATTGTTTTTGTCTGGCGTTGTCAAAGCGTAGGCACGCAACCAAAGCATTTATGTAAATTTTTCGATACTTCGCCCGACAGATGAACTAATGAATGCAACACAACCAAAGCGTCTGTGTAAATCCGCCTTAATTGTTGTAGCTGTAAAAGTCTCCTGCAAATAAAATGGTGCTGTAAGTGCAAACAAATCAAACTCCTATATGACACTACTTTATTTTCTATGTATTTTTCTTGTATTTTCTCTTATATTTTTTGTCGAGGGAGCCAATAAGGTTTCAGTATTGGTGTAAATGTGTGAACTATATTTAAAAAAAACTAACGAAATACAAGAAAAATACAACGTAGTTCATAAGAAACAAACAAGCCAGTTTGTATTTCGAAAGGGTTTTTTGACATTAGGCTGTTTTTTCTTTATTTTTTCTGACAAATGAAAATTTTATTTTTAGTTTAAAAATTTTCTGCATAAAAACACAACTTAATTCAAAGTGTAAATTGTGTGTGCAAATGAGTTTTCAATAAGTGTACATTTTTCAGTATTAAGGAATTGACCTCCAGATTCTTGTGTTACACAGATATAGTGAACTTGGGTACAGAAATTCAAATTAAAAAGTTTTTCACAATAATTTGAAAAACTTAACGTTTTCTCTGCTTTTTAAACTTAAAGGAGTGACCCTCCGTAATAAATTAAACTTTTAATGAAAATCAATAACTCTGAACTGAACACTTTTCCACATGATATAAAATTAAAATGCTGTGGAACAGGAGCAACACTTTTGTGACTACATAAACCCTGTTTCAATCTTATACGTCTCTGCACAGAACCCTAAGATCCGTTTTCAACCGAAATAACAATGGCAACTAAGATTTTCCCGTTATGCTCACTTAATCGAGTGCCTGTCAGAAAGAAGTCAACACACTTGTACACTATGTTCACGAGTTCAAAATTGCTTCGAACAGCTGATATGCTGTTTTTATTGAAAAATACAAGAGCATGTTTTTTTGTAAATTTATTCTATTTTAATTAATAATTTAATCACTAAAATGTTTTTAACCGTAAATATATCGTTCTTATCGGTCAACTATAATTGTATCATATCTAAACAAATATCGCCGAAACTTCGCTCACAATTGACAACATTATATACATATGTGATAGATCCTGGTTTTGCCAAGCGAATTAATTTTAATTATCGTACTGGTATTGAATCATGTACCGATTTCTAAAGCAACAGCAAATCAGCGTGGAGAACGTACTGGACGCACTGCGCCAGGCAAATGCTTTCGCCTCTATACTGCTTGGGCTTACAAACATTAATCAGAAGATAATACTGTACCAGAGCAGAGCTATAAAAAGATTGAATCAATTGAGTGTGCATTATCTCAGCATTCTTTTAAAAATTGTAATTGTTTGGTTGCATATTATAAATCTCCATTCCTGAATGGCTTAAAATACTTTCAACTCAAAACCAAATTGTGTATGTTATTGAATGCTAAAATATAATTCAATATAGAGTGTGAATTTACGAACCATTCGCAATCTTTATTGAGTGTAAACTTGAAATGAATGCACATTTTTTTTCATTCAGTACTAAATATTTTTCCCCAAGGTTATTTTTTTTGTATACTTTCATTGCCCCCAGATATGTTAAATCAATTTAGGAGTTGGGTGCACAAAAGGCGTAAAACTGGTCAATAGAAATAATAACCCCTTCTAAATATTCAAGTTAATTATTATAAAACTAGAAAGTCTTAAATCATCTTCATGGTGTCCAAACATAAGACTTACAAGAAATAGTACTTCATAGCAGATTTTGTATACATCATGATTGGCTTGATGTTTCTTTCATTAATCGTGTAAGATAAAAAAAATTTAGGCTCTTGTGGGTTGACTGGTTTCCTTTTTTGGTATATCTCGCGGATAACTTGCATATATAAAAGCATAGGGCTCTTGATTATATAAAGTATACTAAAAACATAAAGATATAGTCGAATTTTGCTGAAACTTCGCAAAGACAATCTATTGCTTTCTCCCTATGTGTCAAGATGTTACTATATGTCCTACTTATTTTGCTATTGCTGTAAAATTGATTATGTAAATGAACACATTGTGCATTGACCAAATAGAGTAATATGTGGTTGTTTTTTGTCGATCATATAACAAAAACAAATACTTGAGTTTAAGTCATTTAAATTCATCAAAGTACATAGGTCTATCGGCGATTTCTTTGGAGCTTCCTAGTTCAGAGAATTTCGATAAAATTATGTCTATTTCCATGGCATCGTCCTACAGCGATTCAGGCTTTTTCTATTCACCTCAGTCACCTTCCCCGTTTTCCTTCATCTGTGCCACAAAAATTGGTAGAAGCTCTGCAGAGGTTATTAATTTCCCTCCCCACAAAGAGATTGACTGCCTCCATCGGACTACAGTTTTTTTAAAGCTGATGTTTTGACAGTATTTGACGGGATATAAATATAGGACCCGAGTGATTGACAAGGACCATTAGTCTATATGCCTATTTGCACAGCATTGGTAAAATATTGAAATTGCTTTGGATGGTTGAATTCTATCTTAAAATAAAAAATAAATGTAAGGCGCGATAACCTCCGAAGAGATCTAAGGCCGAGCTTCTCTTCCAATTTGCGTCGTGCTCCTCTTGATTTTCCCAACAAATTGGCCGGACGGGACCTTCATGTTTTATGCCGACTCCGAACGGCATCTGCAAGGCAGATGAGTTTTCACTGAGAGCTTTTCATGGCAGAAATACACCCGGAGCGCTTGCCAAACACTGCCGAGGGGCGACCCCGCTTAGAAAAATTTTCTTCTAATTTAAAAACCTTATTTCTAAAATTTTGATGTTGCTTTGCCCAGGGTGCGAACCCAGGGCATACGGTGTGGTAGGCGGAGCACGCTACCATCACACCACGGTGGCCGCCGAATTCTATCTTACTTGAGCAGATTTTTATTCAAAGTCACTTTTCTTTGCTACCAATAGAGCCTAGGTTAGTTGATTGCAATTACAAACTATTGTGTTTAGAAGAATATTTTTCTTAGAAATTAGAGAAAAATAGTATATTGCTATTACAATTTACAAACCCACAAACCAGTATAGATACAGTATTTGACCATATACCGCTAAGAAGAATATATGAAGGAACTTAAGAGCTTTTTTTTTTGAATTGCCTTTTCTTCAATTGTTTAATCACCAACTGAGGACGTTCAAATGTAGGTTAGTAGTTTTTCATGCAAGCACCTTTTATGTGGCACATTGGCAACACTTATTTGAAACGATGACAAACAGGGATGTTGTAATATTTGTCATTTGCTTTTTTTATTATTAAATTTTTAGGAAAAGTTCAATAAAAATACTTTTCAACTTCTTTGTGCTTTATTACCATTTAAATAACGAATAAACTGGTCATCACGTACAATAATTAAGTTTTTGGGTTTATATTTTGAAGGGGCTTTAATTAAATACAACCATGTGTTATTTGAAAGGGTTTTGTGCATGTACGACATTTTTCATAATTGATTGGTACTAGAAAAGTGTGTGCACACTCAGCAAAGGCTGCATTCATTTGAACGCTTATTCTGTGTTGAAAAATGTTTGTTTCATTCAATTACTTCATTGTTTTTCTAATGAGTTCAGGAATTATTCTTTTTTCCACTACTGAACGAAGAATGGGTTTACTTTTAAGCCACATTCCTTAGTACGGCCCATACATGACACAAAAGCCATGCGCAAATATAAAACGACGAAATTTGTGCAAATGAAAATTTTGACATAAACGGCTCAAAAACACTGCGCAATATTCAGTTTTAAAGTAGCGCAACAAATGAAACATGTGTTTTAAATGTATAAAAAAGGCACTAATTGTATAAAAAACCAGTCTTTATTTTCCACAGTGCTGGTAATTCACAGTATAAGTCGAAAAACTCGCACCAGAAGTGTTTATTTTCTATTGCATTTATAATATATGTATATAGTTTAGTTGCAAGACCAGTTCAACTCATTGCAGCACTGCGCAATATTCATTTAAATTATTATGTATTATTGAATTTGTGTGAATTCCTGTTACAAGCTAGAGATGGTCCTTACGCCTTCGATATTAACATTTTTAAGCAATAATTACTGATTTTATATTATCAGAAACCACAGGTAAACTGTATAACATTCACCACACACGAAGAAAAAAGCATGTGCGATATTTGCAGACATGCGTAAATATCAAACTCGTTTTGATTTAAGCGAAGTTCTCTGCGCAAATAGCGCAACCAGTGCATACACCGGGCAAATCCTTGTGCAAATTGGTAATTGGCACACGGACACTTTAGCCGTGTAATTGGCGTATAACAAGGGATGAATGATTGAAGAGCAAGCATTCTTAAATCAATGATAACAAATTTCAAATGATTGCACAGTTTTACAGCTCTGTACCAGAGATACGGCGCATAAATCTTGGGAATGCTGTGCTTATGCTTAAAGCACTTGGTGTAAGTTATCTAATTCACTTTGACTTTTTAAATCCACAGCCACATGAACCGCTTGCCTTAGTAATTATACGCTTTGGGTGCTCTCAACCATCATGGTGAACTAACGAAATTGGGTAGACGTATGGCCGAATTTCCAGTTGATCCAATGATGGGTAAAATGCTATTTGCTAGTGAGAAGTAGTAGAAGTTTGGAAAATTTTGCTTTACGAGTTTGAAATGTAATTAACTAATGCGTATAATTTAGTTTGATTTAATACTCGGAATTCCATACTTTGTAAACCGGATTATTAAATTTGAATTCCGTAATTTTAGGTACAAATGTTCCGAAGAATTGGTTTAAATTGCAGCGATGCTTTCTGTGAATAGCGCAATATTCTATCGTCCAAAAGATAAAATACATGCCGGTACAGCTCGTAAGAACTTCAATCATATGCATGGTGACCATTTGAGTTTGTTGCAAGTCTATAATCAATGACTTGATACAGATAATAGCACGCAATGGTGCTAAATTATATTCAATATCGTTAATCCATTTAAAGAGGATCTAATAGCTGCAGTAAAGGAGCATCAGGTAAAATATATCAGAATTTGAAAAATTAAAAACTTAATATCTCATATTCTCAGATTTGAATAGTTGTGGCTGGTTTTACAAATATGTTTTACACAACCTGGACGTGTAGGTGCCATGTGGGTTGCAGCGCCTATAGCTCAGAAATGGGCGAGGAATTGGGAAATGAAATTGGCTTCAGTACGATCACAAAATCGGTATGTGTTGTTCGAAAATATACACAGCTTTTGCATGTGACTGTTCAGTCTACAGTGTCCTGTAAGAATAGTTGTTAGGATTCTTAGGTTATCTTTCGAGAGGTCTATTAATGCCCTATACACTTTTAATAACCACTTTAATTTTTACAGAACGCAGAATTGAAGGACACCATCCGAATAGCACCGGATCAATTTCACTTGGAATTGATGGAGGCAATAAGGGACGAAAATTGGCCAATAAAGTAAGTTCAATATATGTGTATGTGTATGTGAAATTACTAAACTTGCATTTTAATGTAACAGGTTTTATTAAATTTGGGTCTCTGCATTGTGCTCAAAGATATCGTATCGCTTAAAGATTTAATAATCCTACAGGGGGATGGCGCTTCCCATACATACATACCCTTGGATTTCTTGATGATATATTAATGCCGCCATCTGTATTACAACATCCTTCCCGGTACGAGGAAGCTTAACAAGCTTGGGTGTGGGAATATCCACTAGAATATGGTGTTAAGCATGATTTATTCGTGGATATAGGAGAACCAAACAAATTTCGTGTTTTACGTGAAATTTTCGAGGAAAATTTACCAATTAAAAAAAAAAAAATAAATAAATGTAAGGCACGAGCTTCTCTTCCAATTTGCGTCGTGCTCCTTTTGATTTTCCCTACAAATTGGCCGGACGGGACCTACATGTTTTATGCCGACTCCGAACGGCATTTGCAAGGCAGATGAGTTTTCACTGAGAGCTTTTCATGGCAGAAATACACTCGGAGCGCTTGCCAAACACTGCCGAGGGGCGACCCCGCTTAGAAAAATTTTCTTCTAATTGAAAAACCTTATTTCTAAAATTTTTGATGTTGCTTTGCCCGGGGTGCGAACCCAGGGCATACGGTGTGGTAGGCGGAGCACGCTACCATCACACTACGGTGACCGCCAAATTTACCAATCGGACCACCAAAAAACAGACACACCACAATCAGGTTCAGCAGCGGGTGCATCCGCCGAACAACCAGCATCTACGCAACAAACAGAAGACTCCATACCGGACAGTGGTGTTTATAAAAAGATGTGGATATATTAATAATCATATCATATATCAAATTTATTTTAGGCTGCTATTAATAATTATATTATATATGTAATTATAAAATATTAATTCATATTGCATATTTCTTTCGAAATCTTCGGGACTGAATTGCACTTCACATATGCATGCTGTTTTGAGATTCACTACGCCCCTTCGGTGGCAAAAACTAAGCAAGTTCTTAGCCACTACTGCATCCTTTGGAAAATGGAAAAATCTCCATTTCTTTTCACTGGTTTTCTTGTTGTCGTTATCACACCCAAACACAGAACAATGCATTATTAATATAATTATTTAATTAAAACCTTCAAAAATATACGTATATCAAAGCGCGGCTAAATGAAAATGAGCAATTGCTACGTCATCAAAAACAGCTGATCTTTTGTTTACATGTGCAATGCGCAATCTTCTGTGTGTGATTTGTGTCGGTGGTACATATATTATATACCCCATATAAACTGTAATTTTTGTCCCTTTTTTACGGCTAGAAGATTCAAATTTCATCAGATACTTACGTTTATGTAATATATTGTTGAAATACGTGATTCTTAATCATAGTTTATACATGCAGACCACAAAACACGTGAAACTTTGCATCCTCACACAAAGTACCTACCTATTTTTTTATTTTATATTTATCTTATAGGTATGTACATCTGTTCATTATATATTTCTTATCTTATACAGCCGATTATTTGGAGATTACGAATGGGATAAGATTATTGTTCACGTTAATTCATGAAAGGTATGAAGTCTTCGGCACAGCCCGTCCTCCCTTTTTTTCATTTCTTTTTGAAACTTCTTTATCCTTATTGCCTACTCATCATATATATATATATGGGGTATTCCATCCCATTTCGACCAATTTTGAACCCGACCCCTTTAGAATTGGCTGAAAGTTTTTCTTCTTCCAACGAAATTCGAAAAATCTCGAAAACTGAAAAATTACAAAAAAAAAAAAAATCTTTACAAATTTTTTTGTATTTTTTCCGAAAAGTACATTTAAAGAAAAATTAAAAAAAAAAAAGATCCCAAACGGTCAATTTTTGAAAAAGTTATAGAATTTGAAAGCAAGAACGGTGTTTTTTTTTAAATTCATAACTTTTTTTGAGTTGGATGAAAAAATTTGAAAAAATTCTGAAAAACGTCTTTCGTAAGCTAGAAAAAGAAGAAAAACTTTCAGCCAATTCTAAAGGGGTCGGGTTCAAAATTGGTTGAAATGGAATGGAATACCCCATATATATGTTTGAATTTATCCACAATGGAAGTGAAGTAATTTGGTGATGGGGCATCCACTTCAAACACCCAATCCAACAATGTAAGTATGCCAGCCAAGGATTCCAATGCCACTGGAATCGCCAATAACGCCGAGCACCGTAATGAAATCAGTATAGTCATCAATCTCCAACCCATGGAGAAACGTCTTGCTCAACTGGAGGCCCACCTATCAGCCTCGCGATTGAAAACGGCGCCCTAAGAGCAGCCTAGGCAGTAGGTTCTATGTAACGGAGCTACTCGGGATTTTCGCGACCAAGGACTGTCATTTCAGTGAAACCCCATTTAATTTGTTGCGTCCCTCCCACAAATTGTCATTCTCCCACCAGCTCCTTGCAGCGGGACTGCTCCATATTCTCTTGCCCCGTAGGTCAGGGAAACAGACAAACAGACTCTTAGTCCCTACCCCCTTTTGCACCGTTTGGCAGCACAGTATATATATGTTTGCGACATCCGCCCAATGCAGCTCCTGCCTTGGACGGTGTCACTTTCCTAGTTGTTCTGGTCTCCGCGACGGCAACCCCCGACGGGTTTCAGTGCGCCATGTTGCCAGGTCGGAAACCCAAACACACCGGGTACCCCAATGCTTACCCAAGGACGTCCAGTCCCAGGGCCACAACAGCAATTGCCTCCTAGCCTTTCACAACCAGGCATAGTCACCCATCACTTACTCCTAGAGTGACGACGTCCCCCCGTTGCACTTCGGAATTCTGCAGTTAAACTGTAAAGGATTAACTGGGAAGATCACGGAGATAGTCGATTTCATGAAGCGGCACAACATCCGTATTGCTGCGATTCAAGAGACTAAACTCACAGCAAGATCTGCTCTGCAGACCTGTTCTGGGTATAATGTCCACACAAAAGATCGCGAGAGCGGAAATGGAGGCGGCCTCGCGTTTATCTTACACCACTCAGTGCAATATCATATATTTGATCCCGACATCGGCCGCAGGGACAGTGTCTTAGAACGTCAAGGCTTATCTGTCCGTTCAGGCGACGCAAACCTAGAAATCAGCAACATCTACATCCCTCCTTCCACCTGCTGCTCCAGTGGATACTGCCCTAACAAAAGCGCTTTACTCACTGGCAATAATCGCATTATTTTAGGCGACTTCAATGCCCACCACGACCTATGGCATTCAAACTTGCAGGCATACAGTAGGGGTCAGATGTTAGCGGATAAAATAGAAGAAACCACGTTCTGCACAATAAACGGAGACGATCCCACACGTATGGTCGGAAGCTGTCACAGTTCGCCAGATATACCAATCGTGAGCGCAGGACTCGTAAACTGCATCAACTGGCAACCGATGGTAACATTGGAATCCGACCACCTGTATTATTTTGCATGTTATAGAAAATATTAATTAAAACAAGTAAGAAAGGCTAAGTTCCGGTGTAACCGAACATTACATACTCAGTTGAGAGCTGTGGAGACAAAGTAAGGGAAAATCACCACGTTGTAAAAAGAACCTAGGGTAACCCTGGAATGTGTTTGTATGACATGTGTATCAAATGGAAGGTATTAAAGAGTATTTTAAGAGGAAGTGGGCCATAGTTCTATAGATGGACGCCATTTAGGGATATCGCCATAAAGGTGGACCAGGCCTGACTCTAGAATTTGTTTGTACGATATGGGTATCAAATGAAATGTGTTAATGATAATTTTAAAAGGGAGTGGGCCTAAGTTCGCCTTTTCGAGATATCGCCATAAAGGTGGACCAAGGGTGGCTCTAGAACACCATCTACATAATGAGGCGAGAATACTCCCCATCAGGGAGAGAAATGAGATGCTAACCAAACAGTTTCTGTTGAATACCCAGAAACCTGGGCATCCCAACAGGCATCTGATTGATGAGCCAGCACCGCCTAGGGACTTAAGGAGTCATCTCCGTAAGCATTTTGAGGAAATACGGCACCTGAGAACTCAGCCGTATGAAGCAAAAAAACACAAGCAGGTCCTTGGTGAACTCCACAATCAGGCGTCGGACCTTTATGCCGGGAATTGCCCGGTGAATCCAGTACTCGGGGAACAGGACCCAAAACTTGCGGAAGAGGAACGCATACTCCCCAGGGAAACGCGAGTCACTCTGGCTCTACTTCGTTCTGGATACTGTAACAGGTTAAACTCTTACATATCCAGAATCAACCCCGACATACAAAATGTATGCCCCGCTTGCAATGTGTCCCCACATGACACCAACCATCTCTTTAATTGTAATGTGGAACCAACACCTCTAACGCCCCTTTCATTATGGTCCACCCCTGTCGAAACACCAAGTTTCCTTGGACTCCCGTTAGAGGATATTGATGACAATTTGTGATCGGTCGCAGCTATTAGGTGGGCGAAACATTGCTACATCAACAACAACAACAAGCGAGCCGAGGCGGATTCAATGACCTTGCGGAAAGAACGTTCCCCTTGGCGAGCATCAGTCGGGATAGGGAGGTCAGCAAAGCGGTTGTCTGTAAAGGATTTGTATTCGTACCACTTTCCTTTTTTTGAAGTTTATAAAAGTGCGTTTTCCTGTGACGATGAAGTCGGCGGTACGCTCGAGCGAAATAAGTATAGGCAGGTGGTCAGATGCCAATGTTACTATCGGCTGCCAGTTGACGCAGTTTGCGAGTCCTGCGCTCACGATTGATATATCCGGCGAACTGTGACAGCTTCCTACCATACGTGTGGGGGCGTCTCCGTTTATTGTGCAGAACGTCGTTTCTTCTATTTGATCCGCCAACATCTCACCCCTAGTGTATGCCTGCAAGTTTGAATGCCATAAATCGTGATGGGCATTGAAATCGCCCAAGATAATGCTATTATTGCCAGTGAGTAAGGCGCTGATATTAGGGCGGTATCCACTGGGGCAACAGGTGGCATGAGGTATGTAGATATTGATGATTTCTGGGTTTGCATCGCCTGACCGGACAGATAAGCCTTGACGTTCTAAGACACTGTCCCTGCGGCCGATGTCGGGATCAAATACATGATATTGCACAGAGTGGTGTATGATAAACGCGAGACCGCCTCCATTTCCGCCCCCGCAATCTTTTCTGTGGACATTATACCCAGAGCTGTGAGTTTAGTCTCTTGAATCGCAGCAATGCGGATGTTGTGCCGCTTCATGAAATCGACTGTCTCCGTGATCTTCCCAGTTAATCCATTACAGTTGAACTGCAGAATTCTGAAGTGCAACGGGGGAGACGCCGTCACTCTGGGAGTAAGTGGCGGGTGACTACGCCTGGGTTGTGAAAGGCTAGAACGCAACTGCTGTTGTGGCCCTGGGACTAGACGTCCTTGGGTAAGCATTGGGGTACCCGGTGTATTTGGATATGCGGCCTGGCAACATGGTGCAATGAAACCCGTAGGGGGGTTGCCGTAGCGGAGACCAGAACATCTAGGAAAGTGGCACCGTCCAAGGCTAGAGGTGCATTGGTCGAATATCGCAAACATATATATTCTGTGCTGGCAAACCATCCTTTACACGAGACACACTGACAAGAGTATGACCGTCGCAAAAAGATTCTTTTCTGGCAGACGCAGCAAAACCATTTCCCAGGACCGGGGTCAGGAGACGGACCCGGATTGGATTCGATACCTTCCCGGAACAAGAGAAGATGGAGCAGTCCCGCTGCAAGGAGCTGATGGGAGGATGATAATTTGTGGGAGGGACGCAACAAATTAAATGGGGTTACACTGAAATGATAGTCCTTGGTCGGGAAAATCCCGAGTCGCTCCGGTACATAGAACCGACTGCCTTGGGAAGCGACAATTTGTGATCGGCCGCACCTATTGGATGGGGCGAAGCACTGCTACAACAACAACCAGCAATAACAATAGATGTGGGTGTCATATCTGACATCAAGCTCGTCTGAAAGCAACACTTCGAATCCATGAAATCTAGGGCCATGAAGTCCATCATGGTATGCAAACGTCTAGCAGGCAAATCATGGGGCTGCAACCCACATGTACTAGGATGGATGTATACCATGATAGTAAAACCTATGATAACATATGGCTCGATAGCCTGAGCATCGAGAACAACTCGAGCCACGACGAGGCAAGCACTGACAAAACTTCAGCGACTGGCATGTGTGTGCATCACTGGAGCTATGGGCACATGCTCCACAACGTCCTTGAGGCTATCCTCGATCTAACGCCGCTGCACATATCGATAGCTGTCAGCCCAGCGAACCCTCCTGAATATCGCAAAGGAGGGCTCGGGAAAAGGTAAAGATATATCGTCCCGGAGTATGGAAGAACTCAGAGAGATCCCAATATCTTCACTGTTGTTGTTGTCACCCCGAGGGGTGATATACGGAGGCAGATAGTTTTTGAGAAAAGGTATAAAGTAGAATTGGGAGACATGGAAGGAAAGTAGACTTGAGAGCATTCAGCGGCTACATAAAATAGTATGGTACACCGATGGCTCGAAGAAGTCAGAGGGGATTGGAGCCGGAGTCTTCGGATCCAAAGCCAAGTTATCAGCACCTCTGGTAGCATATCCGATCATTTTTCAAGCAAAAGTATTCGCCATAAGCCAGTGCACTGGCCTGAACCTCCAGCGCGAATACTCCAATGGAACAATCGCTATATTCAGTGACAGTCAGTCGGCCCTCAGTCTCGGCGTTAAAAATAAAGTCAGCACTGATTATTGCTGTTGTTGTTGTAGCGATAAGGTTGCCCAAAGCCTTCGGGGAGTGTTATCAATGTAATGTTCCTTTGCCAGATACAGATCCGGTACGCTCCGGTAACAAGCACCATTAATTAAGGTGCTAGCCCGACCATCTCGGTCACGATTTATATGGCCACATTAAACCTTCAGGCCATCATCCCTTCCTCCCCAACCCCAAGTTCCATGAGGAGCTTGGGTCGCCAGAGCCTCGCCTGTTAGTGAACCAGGATTCGCCGCGGATAGGTGATGTTGACAATTGGGTTTGGAGCAGCTGTATATTGCGCTGGCAACCTGAAGGGTTGCGCTACATAACCCTTTGAATCTGGTATTTTAGTTGCCTCTTACGACAGGCATACCTACCGCGGCTATATTCTGACCCCCTAACCCGCTGGGATGTCAGCACTGTTTGTTGTTGTTGTTGTACCATTGTTTTGCCCCACCTAATAGCTGCGACCGATCACAAATTGTCATCAATATCCTCTAACCGGAGTCCAAGGAAACTTGCTGTTTCGACAGTGGTGGACCATAATGAAAGGGGTGTTAGAGGCGTTGGTTCCACATTACATTTACAATTACAATAATTACATAATATAACAACAACAATATAAAATAAATAATATATAAATATATATAAATAAAAAATATATAAATATATATAAATAAATAATAAAACATTACAATTACAATAATTGTAATTGTCAGCACTGGTCCTTGAGTGCGTTGAAAAGCTAAACCAACTAGGAGCACACAACGAACTACTGGTGGCCTGGGTCCCAAGTCACAGGGGAGTTGAGGGTAATGAGCAGGTGGACAGCCTGGCCAGAGAGGCAGCAACGACACGACCCATTGGTCCCGAACCGTTCCTGCCAGTAGGCCCACAGGAATTTAGGGGCATTTTTTTTTTTGACAGACACCTTGTAGTGGTGCAGGGGCTTACGCCGATCACAAGTTGTCGCGAGCCGGCCGGATGGGAGCAGCCTCGCTACTCACATCCGACTGATTCGTCGCGCATGCGAGCGGTAACTAGGAACTGTCACCTCCTAATCCAGGGTGTTATGCGACACCGTGCCCATTGGACTGGTTTGTAGCCAGGAGGTTTACAACACCGGCTGTATTATAACGACGCCTCCCTGACACCGGGCCACCTTGGGGAGTAACTATGGCCTTAACGCGTCAAGGGGCTCTGCCGCGGTGAACGAACCGAGTTCCCCTATTATACTAAATAGATCACTACGCTTGCCACGGCAGGCATGTGTTCGTACGAACAAGATGATGAATACAAACACAAATAAAAACAACAACAACAACAAAAATCAACAAAAACAAACTGAAGGGAGGGATAACAAGTTGAGCGCAAAGAGTGGCGGTAACAACAAACGCCGAAGGGAAAAGCATGGCGTGAGAACTTACTCCCTAAGCCACCTAAACCTGACTGCGGAAGAACTTGCCCTTTTTGAGGAGCATGCCAGGGACGACGATGACCAAACGTCCGGAAGCGAGACGGTCAAGAAGGTCAAAAAAGACACGGCAGGCAAGAACCAGCACCAGAGTGGGCAGAGCACCACCAAGGCGAATAGAGAAGGCAAACATCACAGTGGGTTAATCACCACCGTGAAGAATAACACAGCCAGCAGATATCAGAAGCACAGTGGGCAGAGCACCACCAAAGCGGAGAGCAGCGTCAAACCACAGCATGGTGGGTTAATCACCAGTGGGCCAAGCCGGGCAGAGGCAAAAAGCGCAGCCAGCAACAGCCTTTGCGAAACCCGGCAAAGGAGACCCCGAGAGGAGACGGAAGAGCAGCGGGAAAGTCACAACCGCAAACGCTCAACCTCAAGGGAGAGACATCGCCATAGTAGCAGGGAGTGAGCGGCCAAGAGACACCTGGGTGAAGTGCATTATCGCCAGTACCTAGGGGAAAGAAGACGTTCCAAGTCAAGGGACGACAAAGCCGACCGTGACGGAGGAAGGAAGAGGTCGAGTTTAGAACGCGGAAGACGATCACCAAAGGAAAGTGCGAACGCCAGAGCAAGGTCATCGTCGTTCGAGGACTCTGGCACAGAGCATCGCCACGGGGGAGCCAGGTGGCTTCGACGACCCAAGAAGAATCGGGCTAAGTGGAGCAGGAAAGAAGTGGTACCTTCGATATCTGAAGCAGAGAAGGACTCCGGACAGTGCACGCGAGAAGGCACTGCAACACATGAGGCCGAGCAAGAAGAACCCATCCGCCTGGAAATCAAGGCGGGTGAGAGGGATACGGCAAGAGGCGAGCACGCATCGCACCACCGCGGGTCACATAACCGCGGGCATCAACAAAGAAGCCGTTATGAGAAGCAAAGCGCTCCCGCTGACAACCGGAGAAGAGGTCAGGCACGACGGGAGGACGCAACACAGACCAGGGGACAGAGAGCTTACCCCACACCGTCTACCTCGAGAAGAGCGAATGCGCCGCTGCCAGCACCTGGTACATCAACTGCGCAGGGGAGGCCAAAAATGCAAGGCTACTCGGATGCCTTAAAGGGCATACGGATGGCGGTGCTTCCAAAGCAATACCCGGCGGAGGTCTTGAGCCAGGAAGAGCTGACGCGGCTGCAAGACACGATAATGATCGAGGTATCGAAGGGATGGGTAAAGCAATCTCTGGCTTTCTGCGGCGTGTACTTTAGGCCAGGATTACTCCTTGTAGACTGCAAGGATGAGGAAACAGCCGAATGGCTGGCCAGAGTCACACCAACTCTGCATAGTTGGGAGGGCCCCGCCCTTATTACGAGGAAAGGGGATGATATACCGCCGACGCATACCGCCACTATGTATCTCCCCAGAAGTAGTGACCAAGAATTCGCACTTAAACTGCTGAAGGCACAGAACATCTTCTTAAATGTTGGGATGTGGCGTATAATCAGCAGCAGTGCTGAGCAGGGGGGCCTGCGGGTAAACATGGTAATTGACGAGGCATCGTTCATTAAAAAAAAGGAGGCTAGCTTCAAGGTGAACTACCGGTTCATCTTCGTCCCGGTCAGACCTTGGAAGCAAAAAGCCTCAGCCAGTGTGGAACAACCCACGTTACAGGACAAGTCCAGAGCACTGGGGAGCAAAGCGAGGAGGCAGCAACAACATGCAGGGCAGCAACATCCAACCAGTGCCCAACCAGTGTCTCGTCAGCCACAGGGTCAACAGTTGGGTTAATCACCGGTAAAGAGCCTACGCAAGCTCCATCAACAGATGAGCTGCTGGAAGGTCTAAACTTAGAACACCTAGGGTTGGAGGACAGAGGAGAGGAAAACCTGCGGCTGTCCGATGAGGACGAGCCGGTAAGGCTTCAGCACTGAGCGGCCCATACACAAAGGTTGCCCAGATCAACCTGCACCATGCTAAAGCTGCTTCGGCAGTAATAGCACGCAGATTTGCCTCGGAAGATCTGGGCATAGCACTCATCCAAGAACCTTGGGTGTACAAAGGTCAGGTGAGAGGCTTAAAAGAGAAAAATAATAAGGTAATTTAGGATCTTTCTCAAGAAAGACCAAGAGCGTGTGTAGTGCTTAACAACTCCATTAACTATCTTTGCATTACAGAGTTTATGAGTCAAGACCTCGTAGCAGTTCAGGCGACGATGGTAATACTAGGAGAGTCAACGAACATCGTCTTCGCAGCGGCCTACTTTGCGGGAGACAACTACGAGGTCCCTCCAGAGGGTGTGAAGAAACTGACGGAATACTGCAGATGGGCAAAATTACCGTTGATCATGGGATGCGACGCGAATGCGCACCACGAGGTATGGAACAGTACAGACACCAATTCGAGGGGTGAGTCCGTTCTTGAATTTATTATTAGTAATGACCTAAGCATATACAACGTTGGGAATTCACCAACCTTCATCACTAGGTCTAGAGAAGAAGTCCTGGACATAACCCTGGGTAACGATCTGGCTGATGAGCTGGTCTCTGGATGGGGGGTTTCCTCTGAACCCTCAATGTCGGACCATCTTATTATCCAGTTCGTCATCGGAGCTATACCCATAGAAGGACCACCAAGGCGAAATCCCAGGAACACAAACTGGGACATGTTCAGGAACATAATACAGGGAAATCTTTCTATTATAGATAGTAGGAACAGAGGAACAAGTTATATGGGATTAGAGACAAGAGTTAATAACTTCAACCGTGTCATTATTGAAGCGTTTAACTCTAGCTGTCGAGAATCCAAAGGCCCAGGAAATAAAACCCCCTGGTGGTCGAGGAAACTCTCGGAAATGAGGAAAACCGTGCGCAAACTCTTCAACCAAGCGAGGCGCACGAGAAACTGTGAGCAATACACAGCGAATCTAACAGCATATAACAAAGAGATTAGAAAAGCTAAAAGAAAGAGCTTCAGGAAATTTTTCGAGGGTATTTCGGAGGTTCCAGAGGCGGCAAGGCTCCACAAAGCCCTAGCCAAGGACCAAAGGGAGACACGACTATCAATTAAGCTCCCTGATGGAACCTACTCAAGGACTGAGGAAGAAAGAGCACGTGCCCTGCTTGCAGCTCATTTCACGGACGCATCCTCGGATACCTCAACGGAGGAGGCTCGAGAAGGGAGACCAACACCCACAGATTGGAACCTCGCTAAAGAACTCTTCAACGATGGCACAGTTAAGTGGGCAGTAAAGTCTTTCAAGAGCTACAAATCTCCGGGAGTGGATGGTATATATCCAACCTTTCTGCAGCAGGGCGAGGAATTGATCCCACACCTGGTCAGGATTATGAGGGATAGCCTCGCACTGGCATACATCCCGACGGTGTGGAGAAGAGCAAAAGTGGTCTTTATACCTAAGGTGGCTAAAAAGGACTACTAAGTCCTTTAGGCCTATAAGCCTGACATCCTTTGCTCTCAAAGCAATGGAGAATATTGTAGACCATGAGATTAGATCAAAGGCTCTCGATAGAGTGCCACTACATAAAAATCAGCATGCATACAGAACAGGCAGGTCGACAGAAACTGCACTGTATCAGCTGTCCACAGAAATCCAAAGTGTGTTCGAGTGCGGGGAGATAACTGCGGATGATGTAAAACTTTGCTACACTTACTGTCCTACCGAATTGAGTTCCTTGGATCTTCTTCAGGCCGACTTGGACTCGTTCCAATGTTGGTGCACAACAAATTTATTAGCTTTAAATTGCTCTAAATGTAAGCATATGACATTTCACCGAGTGAAGCCAGCATTGAAATCTTATGTAATAGATGGTACGCCTTTGGAGCGTATATCTATTGCAAATGATCTAGGTGTCCTTTTTGATCCGAAATTGTATTTTAACATGCATATTTCATCTATAGCCAACAAAGCGTTGGGTTTACTTGGATTTGTTAAAAGATGGGCTAAAGAGTTCTATGATCCGTACCTCACTACGGTTCTTTACACATCGCTGGTTCGTCCAATACTCGAGTATTGCTCATGCGTTTGGTCCCCTGTTTCTCAAAAGCATATAAAGCGTCTTGAGTCAGTTCAAAAGCAATTTTTGATATTTGCATTGCGCGGCCTTAATTGGGACTCAAGTCTCCACCTTCCTCCATACAGAAGTAGACTTCTTCTTATTAACTTACCCACTCTGGAAAATCGGAGAATATTACTGGGGGTATTGTTCATCCATAAGCTCATTATTGGAGAAATTGATTCCGCGGACCTCCTCAGCCGCTTGTTTTTTGCGGTTCCCCCTAGAGTATCCAGACACTACGTTCCTTTCTATTTACCCCTTTGTCGACGAAACTTTGCTAAAAATAATTCTCTTCTTATCTGGTGCGCGCACTACAATGACTTGTATAGCTGCATCAGTCTTGAATGTACTTTTGCCACTATACGTAATGCAATACTTGCCTATCTAATTAAAGAGATACAAGCTAATTTAATTTGCCGGCATTTTATTCCTTCGAAAAAAAACAGGAACTATCTCGCTTAAGGATGGAGGAACATTTATCAACATGTATCATTAAGAAGGAACAAGACAGTACTGTGTTGATTGGAATCTGGTGCATTCCAACAACGTAAAAAACATGCTTTTTCAAGAGTCACTGACCGGAATCGTATGCATTCCGGCAGTATAATCTTATGGGTCAGGCATCGAGCTGATTGGAATCCGGTGCATTCCAACAACACAGGTCATGTTACTTTTTTATGCCTTGTGATGGCGTATCCTCATTACACTACTCTTAGCACTGCCGGATTCCCATGACATGCTGATTGGAATCTTGTTGCATTCCAACAGGGAGATTGGAATCCACTGCACTCCGAAATCATGCTGAGCGGAATCTGATGCATTCCGCCAGTATAAGATTTCGGCATAAGATCTTATTTCTGCTCATATTTCTTATTATTATTATATTCTGAAATTAAATAGTAATGTTCATTAATATTTCTTTGTTTGTAATATAACATTGTTGAAAGCTCGATATATCTTAAATTTTATCTTTTGAGTTGTATATTTATATATCTTTTATATTATGCAGTCGACCATAGTTTGTCGTCGACTTTAAATAATAAATAAATAAATAAATAACTCTATGCGCATTTTTGGACATAGAGGGGGCTTTCGACAACACGACACACGAAAGTGTGAATCGGGTACTCGAGAGAAGAGAGATACAGCGTCCAATCCGTATTATTGCGTACGAGGATTGCCGAAACCTCAAGTGGGGACGGTACAGTAGAGATTAAAACAACGAAAGGATGTCCACAAGGGGGCGTCCTTTCACCCCTGCTGTGGAGCCTGGTAGTAGATGAACTTCTACAGAGGCTCTCAGACAACGGAATCCGATGTCAAGGGTACGCGGATGATATTGTTATCATTGTAAGGGGCAAATTTGAGAGCACCCTTTGCGACATAATGCAAAGGGCATTGAGGTTAACGAAAGAATGGTGTACTGAGGTAGGGCTAAGCATCAACCCTAACAAGACATCCATTGTGCCCTTCACCAGGAAAAGGAAGCTGGAAGGGATTAGGCAAATCACAATGGATGGAGTACAGATGGAGTACACGTCTGAGGTGAAATACTTGGGAGTCACGTTTGACTCTAAGCTCTTATGGAAGAAACACGTCGACAACACCATATCAAAGGCCACAAGAGCAATAATGGTGTGCAGACGTATTGCAGGAAGATCCTGGGGATGCAGCCCAAAGATCCTAAGATGGATGTACACTATGATAGTGAGACCTATCATAGTGTGCGGAGCAGTTGCGTGGGCATCAAGAACAACCATGGTGACCGTACAAAAATCGCTCACGAAGCTTCAACGCTTAGCGTGTGTCTGCATTACGGGAGCCATGCGAACATGGCCGACGGCAGCAATAGAAGTGCTGCTTGAGTTAACGCCTCTACATATTGTTACTAATATTGACCAAAACAAAGGGGTGCTGCTATCTCTAGGCGATGCTAGGCGGTGACGTGAATTCACATCAGTAGTTCAATCATTATGTGTCTGCATGGGCGAATCAATAATTGCGTCTACACATATGTACACATTCCGACGAGCAACATTTACATACCAGGCAGCGAGAGATGAGATGTCACACACAGATGAATTTACTTATACGCTTATGTGTGTGCGGGAGACTGTAAACTACAAACTCACATATGTACATCTGAGAAGCGCTAAAAAGTAGACAATTGTAAACAAGTAGAAACTATATGAGAACTATACACACACGAATATAATTGGTAAGTTCTGGAAATGGAAGAGCCTAGAAGTATGCAGCGTAAACTATAAAAGCGGGGCAGGCGAGTAAGAAGTAATTCAGTTTGATTTGAGTTGTCAAGCAGTTGCGATTAAGGCGATATCTAGCGAGCAATAGCAGTATTATTTTGAATAGTAGAGTTTCATTGAGCTATCAATCAGTGTGGTTATTAAGCAAGCTATTCGTTGCACAGTTTGAGTGTATTGTGAAGTACTTTAATAAAGGCCATTTTGCATTATTACAAATTGGAGTTATTTATTCAACAGTTTAGTGATTCGAACTTAGCAGAGGATTGCAAATAAGAGGATTTGCAGCAAATTCGTTACAATTGGTGTCAGAAGAGGAATTGTTGAATAAATTCCAGAGGACAACAAGGACATGGCAAAGTTCAGTGAATTGAAGATCCAGCAACTGAAGAGGGAGTTGGAGAGCCGTGGATTGAATACAAGCGGCGTTAAACTTGAACTTCAGGCACGGCTACGAGAGGCAATGGAAGTAGAAGGAATTGACGTGGAAGAGTATGACTTTCATCTTGATGGCGAGGAAACAACAAAAATGGAAGATACAGTTACGCAGACAGTTACGAGCACAGACTTGAACATGATTTTGGCTGCAATATCTGCTCAAACATCGACAATGTCATCTAAACTAGAAGAACAGAAAACGTATATGTCATCTCAACTAGAAGAACAGAAAACGTATATGTCATCACAGATGGAATCCCAAGAGACACGAATAACATCGAAGATGGAAGAACAGAAAACACACATGGCGTCACAAATTGCAGAACAATTAAAAGAACAAGAGGCACGCATAACATTACAGCTCGAAGCACAAGAAGAGCGTATATCAACATAGCTGGAGGCACAGGAAACAAAATTCTCATCGCAGCTGGAGGCTGTTAGTGAACGACAAAATAAAGTGGAGGCCGAGATGGATGCTTTGAAAGATCGGATTCAGGAGTTACAATTGAACCGTCCAATCACTTCAACGTCTACTCTGAAGGTAAAATCCCCAAAGTTTGATGGTTCTGTTCCATTCCAGGTATTTAAGCTCCAATTTGAGAAGACGTCGGCAGCGAATAACTGGAATGCTGAAGATAAAGTTGCAGCTCTGTTCGTGGCATTGAAAGGGCCATCAGCCGAAATCCTACAGACGATTCCCGAAGGAGAGCGGAACAACTATGAAGCATTGATGGCCGCTGTCGAGAGACGTTATGGAAGCGAGCATAGAAAACAGATATTCCAAATTGAGTTGCAAAACCGCTACCAAAAAGCAAATGAGACATTGCAAGAGTTTGCTTCAGATGTTGAAAGGTTGGCTCATCTCGCAAATGCGGACGCACCCGTGGAATACACCGAGAGGGTAAAAATCCAGAGTTTTATAAATGGCATACGAGACGTGGAAACGAAACGAGCTACATACGCAAACCCAAAACTGACATTTTCTGAAACGGTATCACATGCATTGACTCAGGAAACGGCCTCACTATTGAGTAAACCAGCATACAAAGCTCATCGTGTGGAAGTGGAAAGACCAGATTGGGTAGATACAATTTTGGAAGCTCTGAAGGGATCACAAGAGAAAAATGCCGGAGTTATGAAATGTTTCAAGTGCGGTAACCTAGGTCACATTGCACGTCATTGCAGTAGCAATTCCAATAGTTCCAACAATGTGGGTGGCCGTAAACGCAAAGCTGGCGGAAATGAGCAAGAGCGTGTCGAATGTAAAGAACGAAAGCTTGTCCCGGCTATTGAATGTCCTGTGATATCTGTGTCGCAGATTGGAAGGAAATCAAGCAGTCTTACCATCAGAGGGAGTGTGGATGGTAAAGAGCGTGTACTGACTGTAGATACGGGGGCATCTCATTCCTTGATTCGATCTGATTTGGTCTACAGGAGAGTCAAGTCATTACCTGGAGCAAGGTTGCGTACGGTCACAGGCGAGTATAATCAAGTCCAAGGCGAAGTGGTATGTGAGGTATTAATTGGGAAAGTCATTGTTCTACACAAATTCGTTGTGTGTCATATCGTTGATGAAGTCATATT
The DNA here is from genome assembly GCF_040869045.1 of Eurosta solidaginis. Taxonomy (NCBI): domain Eukaryota; kingdom Metazoa; phylum Arthropoda; class Insecta; order Diptera; family Tephritidae; genus Eurosta; species Eurosta solidaginis. The sequence continues at coordinate 154,523,343 of NC_090321.1, forward strand.
GGGAGTGGACTTCTTGGTTGACCATGACATCAGGATCGATATGCAGAGAAAAATTATGCGCTATAAGAACCAGGACATACCACTTAACTTTAGTTTGGAAAAAGGGTTCAGCAGTAATCGGGTACTGGTGGAAAAGACTCGACAAAGACCACGAAAGTTGCCTCGGTTGAGGAACATTCCTTGCTTCAAATGGATTTAAATCACTTGGTTACCTGGTGCAATGTAAATTATATGCCGCTCAATCTCAAAAAATGTAAATTCATGTGTTTTTCTCGGAGAGTTTCGCCACCAGCTTCATATACAATTAACAACTATAGTCTAGAAACTGTAAATAATTTTATTGACTTGGGAGTCATGATGGATTCCAAACTTAGTTTCAATCTTCATATTAATGCTACAGTGAATAAAGGCAAAGGTGTTTTTGCATTTGTTAAACGGTGGTCAAAAGAATTTAACGACCCTTACATAACTAAAGCACTTTTTACAACATTAGTTAGGCCAATATTAGAATACGGCTCGATAATTTGGAATCCGCGTTATCAAGTCCATGCAGACAGTCTCGAATCAATACAAAAACAATTTTTACTATTTGCCTTAAGAAATTTCCAATGGGACTCTTTAACTAATCTTCCACCTTATACTAATCGATTAAAGCTTATCAATCTTCCAACTCTTGCTAGTCGAAGGGAAATGCTTGGTGTGATATTTATGACAAAACTTTTAAATGGATCAATTTCGAGCCCATTCCTTCTGAATGAAGTGAACTTTTGCGTTCCCTCTCGGACATCGAGACACTTCAAACCTCTTCTGCTGAAACAATGTAGAACGAATTTCGAACAAAATGAACCTTTTCGGCGTTTATGCCAAGATTATAACTCTCACTCAAACACATTTGATAGCTCGGACTCCCTTTTTTCTATAAAAAAGATTGTTCTCACTTCTCTAAATTAATGTATAATACGTTTGCTTCTGTTCTCTTTAAGTATTACGCTTGGCTGATGAAATTTCTTCTGTAGCTGAGCAGTCTCAGATCGTGACGCTTGACAAACCGCTGCCCATCAAAGACTCGGCAAAAAAAAAAAAAAAAAAGTTATTATATATATATATAAATCGATCGCGTGAACAGGATTAGCCTGGTTTCATTGGGCCACTTGAGGGCAGCGCCCTGCCACAACGTCCATTAAAAAAAAAAAAAAAAAAAAAAGTCAAAGGCAAAGGTTGATAGATCGAATGGGCCAAATAAATCAAAATCAAAAGTACCTGCGAGAGAAACACTGTCATTGACAAAACCTAAAAGACGCAGGAAAACGAAGCAACGAATTTCCGGGAAAGAATGCGAGGGTAGTTTCAAGCCGGAGCGCACTACTGTTGTGAAATGTGGGAACGATACCGATTATGCAAAGCAAATCCGTCCAGCGCAATCTCTACGAAGTGGTTCATTGACCAAACAACAGAGTGTGAAGGAACGGCCAAGGGTAATGAGTAGTAAGATGAAACACTGGCATGACAAGAACTTTAATTCGGAAGGTTTCTTGGCGGGAGATTTGGTACTGTTAAACAGCCCTCACCGGCGGAAAGGTGTTCCAGCTAAATTTCGGTGCAGTTGGGAAGGCCCGTACAAAGTTGTGAAGAAGATCAGTGATACCATCTACCGCATACAAACCACTGGGAAACCACGGATTAGAAGAGTGGTACATTTGGAGATGCTAGCGGCAGTTAGATCGGGAGATTTGTCTGATCGGGACGATCAGACTTAGGTGGAGGGCAGTGTTACGAATATTGACAAAACAAAGGGGTGCTGCTATCTCTAGGCGATGCTAGGCGGTGACGTGAATTCACATCAGTAGTTCAATCATTATGTGTCTGCATGGGCGAATCAATAATTGCGTCTACACATATGTACACATTCCGACGAGCAACATTTACATACCAGGCAGCGAGAGATGAGATGTCACACACAGATGAATTTACTTATACGCTTATGTGTGTGCGGGAGACTGTAAACTACAAACTCACATATGTACATCTGAGAAGCGCTAAAAAGTAGACAATTGTAAATAAGTAGAAACTATATGAGAACTATACACACACGAATATAGTTGGTAAGTTCTGGAAATGGAAGAGCCTAGAAGTATGCAGCGTAAACTATAAAAGCGGGGCAGGCGAGTAAGAAGTAATTCAGTTTGATTTGAGTTGTCAAGCAGTTGCGATTAAGACGATATCTAGCGAGCAATAGCAGTATTATTTTGAATAGTAGAGTTTCATTGAGCTATCAATCAGTGTGGTTATTAAGCAAGCTATTCGTTGCACAGTTTGAGTGTATTGTGAAGTACTTTAATAAAGGCCATTTTGCATTATTACAAATTGGAGTTATTTATTCAACAGTTTAGTGATTCGAACTTAGCAGAGGATTGCAAATAAGAGGATTTGCAGCAAATTCGTTACAATATAATAATTGAGCAGGCAGCCAGGAGTACTTTAGTAAACATAGCTAAAAAGGGATGTGGAAGAGGCAAAGTGATACAGTCACGGAGCATGGCGAAGCTGCAGGAGCAGATTCCACCTATCCAACTTCCCAGAGATGATACGAGCAAGATAATTAAGTTTGAGAAGCGCTTCAAAATAGAGCTGGGGAACAAATGTACGTGGGACACCTCCAGGATTGAAGCGCTTCACCAGGAACACACTCTAATATGGTACACCGATGGCTAGAAGACACCGGAGGGCATAGGAGCGGGGATCTTCGGGCTCCGAACCAAAATATCCCTACCACTCGGAAAATATCCGAGCATCTTCCAGGCCGAAGTTGTCGCCATAAGCCGGTGTGCAGAGATAAATTTACAGCGGGGATATACCAACGAGAAAATCGCTATACTCAGCGACAGTCAGGCTGCACTCAAGGCATTATCTTCGGTTGGGATTAAATCATCAACAGTCCTTGAGTGCGTGGAGAGGTTAAACAATCTAGGAGTCAATAACACCATCCATCTGGCATGGGTACCTGGACACAGAGGAGTGGATGGTAACGAGCGAGCGGACGAGCTTGCCATGTTGGCAGCGGCCGGAAAGCCAATAGGACCCGAGCCTATGGTTATCTATACTGGAAGTCTTAATAAGTTCGGCAGGTAGTTCGGGCAGAGTTCCATGGAAGTCTCCAATTGTTAAACCAAAACGTTCCTAATTTATACAATTCGTGGTTTTAAAGGTGGCAGTATTTTGGCGGGCCTGTAGCTTCTTCCAGTGAGTAGTCTTTAGGCTTGGCGACCATATCGGGTACGCGTAGTATGCAATCGGCTGGCCAATTGCTTTGTAAGTGGCAATGAGCGTTTCTTTATCTTTTCTCCAAGTACTGCCAGCAAGAGATTTGAGGATTTTATTACGGCTCTGGATTTTCGGTACAATTGCGGCTGCATGCTCACCAAAATGTAGATCCTGATCGAACGTCACACCCAAGATTTTGGGGTGTCGGACAGTCGGTAGCGTAGTGCCATCGACGTGGATGTTCAAAATGGTCGACATTTGGGGCGTCCATGTTGTAAATAAGGTCGCGGAAGATTTAGTCGGTGATAATGCCAGGTTTCGCGAGGCAAAAAAACTGGAGAGATCAGGGAGGTAGCCGTTTATTTTATTGCATAGCGCATCGATCTTTGGGCCTGGGCCTGTGGCCATTATTGTGCAGTCATCGGCGTAGGAAACGATTGTGACTCCTTCCGGTGGTGAAGGTAGCTTAGATATGTAGAAATTAAACAAAAGTGGGGATAGGATACCACCCTGTGGCACCCCCTGTTTGAGCAGAATGGCTGCAAGCGTCTTTGCCACTGGCGATAGGAGAGATATCGGACGATACGACTCACCTATGTTAGCTGGTTTCCCAGGCTTTAGTAGCGGGACCACCTTGGCCATTTTCCATTTCTCAGGTACGACAAAGGTGGAAAGAGACAGATTGAAGACATGTGCTAAATATTTGAACCCCTCTTTCCCTAGGTTTTTAAGCATCGGCATGGCTATGCCGTCTGGGCCCACTGCTTTGGATGGTTTAGCACGACCAATGGCGTCCTCAACCTCTTTAGCGGTGATGGTGATTGGTGACGCGCTGAATTTGTGTTTATGTGCGCGTCTATTGGCTCTCCGTCTATCTTTGTCGACCGTAGGATGCATTATATATTGTCGGCAGAAAGCGCTCGCACATTTTTTCGCGTCCGACAGCACTTTGTCGCCAAAGGCGATGGAAACTTTGTCTTTGTGCTTAGTCGGATTCGATAGGGACTTTGCGGTGGACCAAAGTTTACCCACACCGGTAGAGAGGTTACAACCTCTTAGGTGCTCCTCCCATTTCGCCCGCTTGTGTTCATCTACAAGCAATCTGATGCGTTGGTTTATATCCCTTATTTGGGGGTCGATACCTTCCCGGAGCAAGAGAATATGGAGCAGTCCTGCTGCAAGGAGCTGCTGGGAGGATGACAATTTGTGGGAGGGACGCAACAAAATAAATGAGGTTACACTGAGATGACAGTCCTTGGTCGAGAAAAATCCCGAGTTGCTCCGGTACATAGAACCGACTGCCTTGGGAAGCGTTTTGAATGTCGGGGTTGATTCTGGATAGGTAAGAGTTTAACCTGTTACAGTATCCAGAACGAAGTTGAGCAAGAGTGACACGCGTTTCCCTGCATGCGTTCCTCTTCCGCGAGTTTTGGATACTTTTCTTTAAGTACTGGATTCATCGGGCAATTCCCGGCATAAGGGTCCGAGGCCTGTTTATGGAGTTCGCTTGATACGGCTGGGTTCTCACGTCCCGTATTTCCTCAAAATGCTTACGGAGATGACTCCTTATGCCCCTAGGCGGTGCTGGTTCATCAATAAGATGTCTGTTGGGATGCTCAGGTTTCTGGGTATTCAACAGGAACTGTTTGGTCAGCATCTCATTTCTCTCCCTGATGGGGAGTATTCTCGCCTCGTTATGCAGATGGTGTTCTGGGGACATAAGAAGACAGCCCGTGGCGATTCTGAGAGCAGTATTTTGGCAGGCCTTTAGTTTCTTCCAGTGGGTAATTTTTAGGCTTGGCGACCATATGGGTGACGCGTAGCACGTAATCAGCTGGCTAATTGCTTTGTATGTAGTCATGAGCGTTTCTCTATCTTTTCCCCAGGTACTGCCAGCGAGGGATTTGAGGATTTTGTTACGGCTCTGAATTCTCGGAACAATTGCGGTTGCGTGCTCACCAAAATGTAGATTCTAATCAAACGTCACACCCAAGATTTTGGGGTGTAAGACAGTCGGTAGTCGACATTTGGGACGTCCATGTTGTAAATAAGGTCGCGGAAGATTTAGTCGGTGATAATGCCAGGTTTCGCGAGGCGAAAAAATTGGAGAGATCAGGGAGGTAGCCGTTTATTTTATTGCATAGCGCATCGATCTTTGGGCCTGGGCCTGTGGCCATTATTGTGCAGTCATCGGCGTAGGAAACGATTGTGACTCCTTCCGGTGGTGAAGGTAGCTTAGATATGTAGAAATTAAACAAAAGTGGGGATAGGACACCACCCTGTGGCCCTGTGATGTAGGTGGTGTTCGGGGGTTATAAGGAGATATCCGGTGGCAGTTCCGATTGCAGCGCTTTGACAGGCCTACAGCGTTTATTCTTTCAAATATGTGTATAATACATGCATGTGGTGGACGCCGTATAACAGTTTGCCTGCTTGCCTTGTAGCGCCGGGTATGGGATTAAAGAATTGGTTGCCTAGTTACTAAATATTGCAAACAAATATTTAATTTTCTTTTACATATTTTTTTTATAATAAAGTCACATCAACAATCAAAATAGTGCAACCGTCTTTTCGTTAGGAGAATGACGGTTTGTAGCATGAGGAAATGGTTTTACCTAAATGGTTTTTTCTTTATTTCGTCTTTTACTCCTCCTATTTCCTTTTTAAGATTATTTTTAAAAAGTGCTATGAAGGATCTAAAATTTTAAATTATATAGTTAAAGTATTTAGATATTTTCCTCCATAGCTCACTTAAAACGTTCGGGGTTCATTTCATACAAGCCTCGTTCCTGGGCCATATTCTTGGCACGATACATTATGGATACAACCATTTGAGCAGCACGTCGCAGTGGATAACTTTCGGCCATACGTTGAACAAGGTGATCATTATTTGCCAAGTAGCGCAGTAAAAACCGAAGTACCATCTCCCAAGTTGTTTAGATTGACATATAACAGCCAGGTTTTACTAACCAATATTGGGGAACGGTTTTTTCCTAAAGTTGAATGTCTTTGTATTTGCGAATAAGTTGTTGTTTTAGTAAAAGCTGATTACGTAGGAGTTCCAATTTATTAAGTTGTTCCTCTTTATTGTAGTCTATCCCTGGCAATTGTTTTACTTCAGCTCTGGCAATATCAAAACGTTTCTGCAGTTCTAGGATCTGTTTTAAGAACATATATTTTTAATTTAAAAATGCACGTACTAAGTTTCGTAATTACCTTTTGACTACCTTCCTGTGACTCCCGTTGTTTTGCCGCGTTGTCAAGAGGATCCTTTTCCACACTGAAATTTAAATCATTACATAATGTTTTGGTAATAGTCTAGTTGAGGGGTCGACTGCTAATACGCTACCAAAAATATCGATGCGGGAAAAAAAAAAATTTTATCTCTGTGCGGAGATATTTGCATTTGAAGTTGGCGATTTCCATGTGGTTGTTGTTGTGTTCGTACCCCCAAAAAAAATTATGCATCACCGTGGCGGTAGCCACGGTTATACTACACACCCGGACTTGGCATGGCGTAGCCCAGGGTTATTTTTTATAAGCGCGGCCGGAGGCCGCCAATGCAGAAAGATGTTCTGCGCAAAAATACTATGGATCCGACCCCCGGTTTCGGAGGTACCCGCGGGCCTTTTTTCGGTTATTCGTTAATATCTTTTGAACGCGTTAAAACTGATTTCAAGACGCGTCGTTTGACACCTCTCTCGATATTTTTGGTAGCGTATTAGCAGTCGACCCCTCAACTAGACTATTACCAATGTTTTATCACAAAACTATGTGCTTAGTAAGTAAAACGGCAAATATGAACTGGAAATTGCTTTTATTTATGATGGTATCGATGTACCTTTTTGCACTCACCAGCGAATTATTTCGTATATGACGGGTAAGATCGCTGTCAAATTTGTGTTGCCGTTTGTTTGTGGCGACGACGGAGTGGAATTTTGTTCAAGTATTGTGCTGTTGCCGATGGATGTTGGATTTTGTATAAGGCCGTCTGGGGTTAAAATTGGTTTTTTATCCACGGGTTGTCCTCCAGGAGACAATTCCATTATACCTAATTCCGTTCAAGAACAATGTCAGCTTCAACTTTTTAATGGAGGAGTTCAAAACTATCGATAGCTTACATTCATGGCTCAATTATATAGTTGGCTCATCGCATCAGCTGATTTTATTTTATTTATTGCATGGTCGTTGGGATTGTCAAAAGGAAATAGAGAATACAAAACGTAAACAAAGGTTACAGCACAACCAAAAAGTTGTATAAGTTTAATCATAAAGCTTTAATGGTTTAACTTCGTTTTCGTTAAACTCTAAAGGAGTCATTGGCCCAATCGATTGATAAGCTTTGGTTTTATCATAATACTGACAGGTAAAACGTTCAGATAGCATGCTCAAACTGATGCCAATTATCTTATACATACTTCCCATCATTTCATTAATCTTATGTGAAACCTCATCCTCGGTGGGCGATTTTTCTCATAACACTTAAGAATATTCGCAGCTTGCTTTTTAATATGGCATTCATGGGCATGCTCCCTTCAAAAATATAAGGGCCGTTCCATTGGCTTATCGAGCTCTCCCTCTGGCTCAAATCTCATTGGAACGATCTGGATCAACTTTATGAGAGCTGGCAGCACTAATATAAAACATCTGTTTTGTTGAAAATAAGAAGAAGAAACGTACACAAAAATTAAAGATACAGATAGCAAAACGCAAAATTAAAAAAGAGAAAATGGAAGATCAATTCTTTGAAGTAAGTAATATCAAATATTTTAAAGGGATTACTATAATTTTTTATTTAATTATAAATTTATACCTGATGTGTGAAACGTCATCGTCCGAATCGGCAAACACCAGCGGCATGACGGAGGAATTTCTAGATTCTTCTGCGAATACAGTAGACACTTCTGAAAATGAAGAGGAGCGAGATAAAATAACAAATTTTCCACAAGTTATAGAAAGTTATACTGATCAAGAATTCAGACGGCATTTTAGACTGAATCGTTCAACGGCACGCATGTTAATTGGTAAATTTTACATAAAAAAGTTCCTTCATTATTTATACAATATCTTTTTTTTTATAGATCGCTATAATACAAGCTCTTTTTATACATACAAGGAGCATGGTGGTTTGCCTAAGGTTGGTGCATCCAAAGAAATATATATACTGCTATGGTATATGGCAAACACGAATACATTTCGTGAGATTGCAAATCTTTTCAATATGTCCAAAACATCCGCATGGAGTATATTAAGGAGAGTGGTCGAGTGGTTGTTGTCGATTGGCCACGAGTATATTCAATGGCCTTCTGCTTCCAAGGTACAAGATAATATGCGAAAATTTAAAGCGACGAAGAATATACCGAATGTTGTGGGATGCATTGATTGCTCTCATATTAAAATCAAAACTCCAGTTTCAAATAACAAGGCTTATTTCAACCGAAAGCACTTTTATAGTCTGCAGTTGCAAGCCGTTGTGGATGCGGATAAAATGTTTATAAATGTATTCGCCGGGGAACCAGGCTCGTTACACGACAGTCGAATTTTGAGACGTTCCAGCTTATATGAAAGAGCGACGGGTGATATGGAATCGACATTTCCTTTTAATTCGTTTTTGCTTGGGGACTCAGCGTATGGAAATTCCCAATGGTTAATAAGTCCCTTTCTTGATAATGGATGTTTGACACCGGCACAAAGGCAGTTTAATTTTATACACTCTTCTACAAGAATTGTTGTTGAAAATGCATACGGGCTGCTCAAAACAAGATTCCGACGATTACTTCATTCAACGTAATTGTAGATTTAAGTTCAGTAGTCAAAATAAGTATATGCGGATTTATTCTTCACAACATTTGCTGTTTAGAGCACGACAGTATTGAAGATGAATCTCGGATAGAAGAAGAGATTGTGAATATTGGGCGTTCTGAAGACAATGATAATTCATCTGAAAATCGGCGTGACGTAATTTTTCAAGAGCTTATAAATTTAAATGTTATCCATTTGCATTAGCATTTCTCTTGCTTCAAATATAAACCATCTCTTTTGTTGAAAATTTTAATCCATATAAGAAAATAATGAAAATAAAGGTTTGTATGGTTCAATAAATAAATCCTCTTTGTTTTTATTTAAATAATTCAAGACAACAAAAGCTTTTGACTGTGCCGCAAAGTTTGCAATAAAAGTAGTACATATTTACAGTGTTAAAAATTTAACGTGAATTTGGGTTTACTAAGGTTACTTAAAATCCATAACATAAATTTCCCTTTGGTTTGCATCAAATATAAAAAAAAGTATCTCAGAATTCAAACTTTCGTAAAAGTGTTCGATATACACAAAATAACAAAAATATCTGACTTAAATTTTCTTAAAACTATTATAAATACAAAATAACCCAGACTAAAAATTTCTTAAAGCTATTCTATTTACACAATACAACAAAAACGAGACTTCAATTATTCTTATAAATACCTCCACTATATACAGACAAAATATCACATATTTACATTCTAACTAGATAAAAAAGGACATTTCAATTATTCTTATAAATACCTTCACCATATATAGATAAAATATCACATATTTACATGTTAACTAAAAAATTAATTTAGCTATTAAAAAGAAATATCACACAAAAAATACATTCACCATAAACACGGTCACATCTTTCTAGAATCCATGAAAGCTTTTAACATGGCCATTTTTTCTTCATGGCGTTTCTGCTTAAGCTGCTGCGCCTATTCCATTTTCTCCAGCTTCTTCTTGGTGTAATCCTCCAGCAGTTTCGGTTTTTTTTCAGCAGCTTCCTTTTTCTGTTGTAACTTCATGGCCGACATTTTTTGTTTAAAATTGGGTCGGTGTCTGCTACCATTTGTTGGCTGCAAACTCGAAGAATCAACTCTTGAAGTGATTGGCATTATCTCCGAAGTGGTTCACGTAGTCTGCGAAGTGCTTGGTGTTTGCTCCGAATTTCGTGGTGTTGGTTGCGAACTGCTGGAATCCGAACTTGATGTTTCATTAGGGCTCAAAGGCTTTCCATACAAATTTATAGAGTGCTTGTTGGAAATCACAGGACTATCTCCAAATATCTAATTTATTATTTTCCCATTTCAAGTCTATTTTGAGCTTTAGTTTCATCACTCTAAATTTTCATTTTCTATGTATTTAATTAAGTTTATATCTATTTTAAATTTTAGTTTTTCCAATTTCAAATTTTCCTCTTATATCTAATTAAGTTTACTTTCTGGTTTCTAACTTTAAACTTTCCTTTTCTGTTTCTATTGAAACCAGTCCAATTATTTTCCCAATTAAAATCTATTTTAAATCTTAGATTCTAATTCTATTTTTTTCCATTTAAGTTTTACCAAATTAGTGCTTGCTTTACCTTTTGTAACTATTATCATTTTGCAGGTGTTCGTTAAGTAACTTATACATAGCAAATAATTACAAGTTAAATTTATAGGTATTTTATGTACGTATATAGGTATATACTATTTGGACAAAAATCTGGGAAAGGCGCATTTTATAAAAATCCAATTATTACACCTTTTTATTGAACACTTTATATGTACGTACGTATGTATGTATCGTGAATATACCCCTTGAGACGATAACCTTAATAGGAGGTTCTTACAAAATTTTCTCAAACAATAATTATATAGTATTTAACAGCTTTTAAACAAACGTAACAGCGCAAACTCAAACATTTATTGATTTGTGTAATTTTCGTTTGTGGGGAAGTGCATTTGAATAATTGTAACTACAATACACATTGAGTAAGGAAATGAATCTTATTAAGATTAAAAAAAAATAAGTAAAATTCCAGAAGCATCTACAGAAAATCTGTTTCAAAAACACCTACTTTAAGAGATATTTTCCGTATCCGGAACGAACGCACCGATTTCGTGCTGATATTGGTGTCACGGCTGGTCTGCTGGTTGCTGTTGCCACGGTCGATGCTACAGCAGACCTATATGGGTTCGTTGCAGAAGGCCTATGGATGGGGCCCTGCTGTTGTTGTCTTTGCCAGTGGTTGGTGTTTGTTGGCGCTGTTGGATGACTCCGTCGATGATGATAGCACGCTGGTGGTCGTTGCGCTCGAAGATGGCGCCGTCGAGTATGGTAGCGTGCGCGCGGTGGCGCCCTGGTGGTGGTTGCGGGCACTGGCAAGGGTGGTTGGCGCAGTGGGTGGTGGTTGCCCTCGTGGGGTTGTTGGCGCCACGGCTAATGGTTTCACGCGGTTTCTAGTGGCCGTGCACGGTTTTGCACGCAAGGTGGGCACGACTGGTGGTTTCGTTGTCGCTATAGCGGTTGGTAGCGCTGTTGTTATAAAGACGTCTGGCGTGGGCGAATTTGAGCTGGCGTGTCTGCCAAATATTGGCGGGCGTTACAGCGCTGCTTATGGGTAACCAATTGATTATCAATTGCATATAATTTTTGTCGGCTAGCATGCGCATTTGTCGACAAATTGTGAGGTGCACGACGACGAGGTGCTGGCTGCTGTATTCCCAACTTCTTTAACACTTTGCTGCCTGAAATGTGGGTGCGGTGCTACCTCTCGTTGGTATTTTAGGGGTGATGTCGTTGCTGCTGGTACGAACGCAACCCATACTTACACTAATACGCCTTGCTCGAATTGTCGTTGTTGCCAATATGTCAAGTGGCCCCTCGCATACGAACCCGCAAACATTCCTATGCTCCTTCAATTCTTTCTTTCCAACCGCAAAATCTGTAATTTTCGTCTGACCTCTTCGTCAGCGTGCCAGATTTTTTTTCCTCCTTTTTTCGATCTCCCGGAAACAGCATGGTTCTTACTAGATATTATCATTTTCGCGGCCGTGGCGACCTCTAGTGTTCATTTCGATCAACATGCCATGGAACCATGTATTTGCCATCACTAGCCACTAGGTACGTTCCAAAGGTCTCTCCCAAGAGGACCACAACAAACCTGCTTCGCTTTGAAGACCTGACGGTGAAGCGAACAGGAAACCGGATCATCTGTGGGAAGCCTCTGGCAGGAACCTCCGACGACAAGCAACGTGGGGCACGACTCACCCCTAAGATAAGAGTCTCAACGTTCTACCGCGAAGCTAGCCGGGCAACATAGGTCCATCAAAAAAAAAGTTAAGTCAAGTAGGGAATTAATTTTGTTTCTTAGTTTAAGGCTTTGCGGCAGTTAGACGTTTGTCAAAACTCCGTATAGTTCTAGTGGTTATCGCCCCCACAGAAAGGCAAACAAAAAATTATGTGTGTAGACATTGTGATAAGGAGAACTCGTCCAAACTCCGAAAGGCTAGTCCAACCCACTCATGGACTGCCAGGCTGTTCACGGTTCTCGGTGAGTATGCGTGTGAACAGCCCATGAGGTCATTGCTCGGGGAGAATACTGGGCGAGATGTCCCCGACCGCCAAGACGCCCAGACAAAAAAGTCCGATTGGTAGGTTTATATAAAAAAAAGTCAATTTGTAATTTAGCAAAAATAATGTTCTTGTTGGTTCATTGTGGACGTATATCCGAAGCATGGAAGCGACCTATGAATTTCCCGTTTAGGTCCTCAAGATCATACAGTGCATTGCCTATTTTTCGGAGCACGCGACACTTAAGGTATTTTGTCAGGAATTTGGCGTTAATACCCTGTTTGAAAATACTCAAAGCAAAGTTTTTCCGGAAATCTTCCTAACCTTCCTTGTAGTTGACTTGCCTAGAGCGCTTGTTATAGGTGTTTATCCCCCTATCTTTTGCCTGATCTAAATTCCGGCGAATTTTCTTCCGAATATTGGTCAACTTGTCAGTTCTGCTCACTATCGTAACCTGGTCTTCCCGAAGGCTGCCGAGTTTCTCTAAAATATTGTACGCTGAGGCATGTTGGACCATATTTTGGCCATATAATGCAAAATAAGGAGAGCACTGAATCGCCGTGTGAAAATCACTTCTCAAAACTTATAAAATCTCAGGTAATTGCTTATCCCAATCGGTATGGTCTGGTTTATCCTTCAGGAAAATTCTAATCTTCGAAACAATTTCTCTATTAATGCGTTCGGATGCGTTCGCTTGAGGAGAATATAACCCCGTCCTCACATGCGTCACCCTGTAATTTACTAAAAATTGGTTCATTTCCTTCGAGATAAACTGTTTACCATTGTCGCTATGAATAAACTCAGGGACCCTTACAGCGGGAAAAATTTCTGAAGCGAAGCAATTTATAACGTTAACAGTGGTGGCTCTCTGCATGGGCTTTAGCCAAACGTATTTTGAAAGATGGCCTAGTACTATAAAAAGAAATTGATTTCGCCACTTAGATCTCGGATACGGCCCTAGGAAATCGCAATATAATCGCTGAAATGGCCTCTCGGATGCAAAGGTATTCCCTATAGGTGGTCTCGACTGTTGATTAGTGGGTTTTACAGCTTTGCAGGTATCACAACGCTGGACGTAGTCCCTGACGTCCTTAGCCTGCTGTGGCCAGAAGTACTTTTGCCTAACACGTTCTAAGGTTTTCTGCCACCCGCCATGGTAACTCGGGTTAGCGCCATGTGCTAATCTCACTGCTTCCTCAGTCAACCCTTTCTGCAACCACAAATGCCACAGCGAGTCTTCTTCCCCTTCCACTCCCTTACGAAATTTAACTCTTTTGAAAATTACACCGTCCACCACTCGGAAGCGATTCCTCGTTTTCGGTGACGGTCCGAATCAAATCTAGATATTCGTGGCTGCTAAACTCGGGAGAGACTAAATCTATTTCCCCGGGTGTGGTAGTGAAAGTCAACTCATCGGCATCAAACCGCGAAAGCGCATCGGGTACTACATTTGGGGTGCCTTTGCGATGTTCCATTTTAAAGTCGTATCTTTGCAGCAGAAGTGACCACCTCGCTAACTTCCCGCTCAAGTCCTTTTGTGTCATTAACCACTTGAGACTGAAGTGGTACGTGATAATCCGAAACGGTACATCCTCAACATAGGGTCGGAAACGCTTCACGCTTGTTATGGCGGCGAGACATTCCATCTCGGTTAATGTATAACTGCGTTGAGCATTATTCAGCTTTTTCGACACGAACGCGATTGGATGCTCAGCGCCCTCGTCATCGACCTGGAACAACACTCCGCCAACACCTACTTTGGACGCGTCGCATTGGATTACGAATTCTATGGAAAAGTCTGGTTGGGCCAAGACAGGAGCGGAACTCAAAGCTACTTTTAGTTTTTTGAAGGCCTCTATAGCTTCAGAGGTAAGCTTGAACGGGCCTGATGACTTACGGAGACAGTCGGTCAAGGGACCTGCCAAGTCAGCAAAATTGGTAATAAACGCCCTGTACCAAATCGCCATGCCCACAAACCTACCTACCTGCCGAGGGGATTTAGGGATCGGAAAGTTGTGTATCGCTTCTATTTTTCCTGGATCCACTTTCAAACACCCGCTGCCTATCAAGTACCCTAAGTATCGTATTTCCTTCTGACAAAATTTACTTTTCTTTACGTTTATTGTCAGACTTGCGTCTGTCAAACATTTTGCCACTTCCGCCAGCAATTTCTGGTGGTCTTCAAAATTTGTACTACCTACCATCAGGTCGTCCAGGTAGACGAAGACATTCTCCCGCAGACGCGAAGGGATTGCCTTGTACATCAGTCTACTCATAGTTTGCAGTCCATTGCACAGACCAAATGGCATTACCTTGAACTGATACAGAGGCCTCCCCGGAACTGCGAATGCTGTTTTTTCCTTGGAGGACTGTGTCAATTTGATCTGGAAGAACGCGTCCTTCAGATCAATGCCACTAATAAAATGCGTTTTCTTCAGTCTGCTCAATAAGCCGTTGATATGAGGCAGGGGGTATAAGTCCTTCTTAGTCACCGCGTTGACCTTCCTGGAATCTATACACAGCCTAACTTTACCTGGTTTCCGAACCAGTACCACAGGACTACACCACGGATAGTTTGATTCTTCTATAACTCCCAATTCGAGTAACCTATCTAATTCGCTAAAAACTTCGGCTTGCCTCGGTGGCGAAAGAGGGAAATGTTTGCTTTTTATAGGAACGGCATCACCGGTGTCAATGTGATGCTTCACTAACTTCGTTTGCCCCAGGCCTAACTTTTCGAATGAGGGGAACGTCTCTATGACTTTTTGTAATTCTATTCTCCGGGTTTGTGACAAATCATGGAGATTAAGTTCTTCGCCCATTTCATTTCTAATCTCTATGCTTGGGAATATTTCGGGAGCTAACGCAAATGCTCTCCAAAAATCTACCCCGAAGTAAGCTTCTTGGAGAAGTGAAGGAACAAGGTAAAAACGAATAACCTTTGGGGTTTCTTGAAAGTGACGGGTAGAGATACTGAGCCTAAGACTTTTTGTTTGTTGCCACCCGCGGTATATACGAATGCATGTAAGGGCTGGTAATCGAAGCCGTTATCTTTTAGGAATTCTACACCATTCTTCCCCAAGATGGAGACGTTGGCTCCCGAGTCCAATAACCCTACAATAAAACTATCCTTGATTTTTGGCTTTACGAGAGGCCTGTACTCTCCTGTGGTATCTTTTCCTGCACTTCAAAATATTTTCTGATACCGGTTGTTGTTCGAAAATGGCATGTCTTATTTGCTCGTACCTATGTTCCCTTTCTTCTAGATCAGGTGCAAGATGTGTCTGGCAAGCGACATCCCTATGCTGGCGTCGCAGAATTTTGGTCGGTTCGTCCCTCACGGATGATGACGTTTGACTATCGGATTCAGAACTATTGGAATTATCCGCGCTGTCCGGGAAGGTTATTATTACATTTGGGGATTATTTCGCCAGGGTACTACTGCACCTTGGAAGCTCACCACCTCCATGCAACTCGGTACCTGCGAGAGATCCACCCTCTGGTTCAGTGCACGGGACGACGCCTCGAGCACTGGCTGGTGTGGGAGCTATGATGCCGAACGAGTTTCGCACGCCTTCTCGCTCGGGTACTGGTTACCCTGCCTGCGATGGTCCCTAGGGTATTTTGGAGTTAATACTCCCCTATGGCCGCATTTAAAATAAAAATAATTCCTAATGGGTTCCTCACAGTATATATAAGAATGGCCCATTGCCTGGCAATTCCAGCATTGGATTCCTGAATAGTCCGGTCTCCTGCTGCGTCGATATTCCAGCGCCTCTATCTGCGGATCCACTTCACAATCCTCGCCTTCCATCCCCATGTCCGGGGTTGTCACACGGGCTTCGTTCACATGCCGTCCTAGGTAAGTGGCTCCCAACAGCTTGCTAGGTAATGAAGGGTTCTTACATTGCGTTGAAGAGCATAAGCTTAAGGCTACTGTTGACGTTCATTTTTATGATGTCAATCAGCAAAACCTCTGACATGGGTTCTATTAAGCGCGCGTTCAAGGAGATTATATCCGGGTGGAATACGTCATAGCACTAACTTGCTTTTTGCTTCCGCATGGAGATCTCCATCATGATCTCGTGGTCACTTTTTAGAGTGCCGAACTCTCTCTTCAAGGAATAGCACAAAAAGGCATATGTCGCATTTGGGGTTTGTTTCGTGAACAGCCAGTACTACTCTTCGGCCCGCCCAAAAAGGAATAGGTGGAAACTAGCCATTATTTGTTCGTCCGTGCATTGTGTGCGCTCACACAGGGTGTTTAGCTTAAAAAGAAAATCTGCCACGCTTCCAGTACCGTCGAACGATATCTTCCACTCTTGAGGTTTCACTACTATGCTGCTCGGAGCAGGGTTCATTGGTGGTACTACTGCTGGAAGTGGATTGCGTTCCGTTCTATTCGCGTTCCGGTTCAAATACATGGATTGCTGCGCAGATCCGAGAGCGGCGTTGAGCTGGTCCATATTGCTTCGGATCGTCCCCGTCTCCCTCCGCATCTCTTCCTGCGAGGTCCTGAATAGCTGGTGTAACACTTCCGCCCACGAGTCCCCACGAGGAGCTTCGTTATAGATCCGTGGGGTATTCGTCCTGTCGCTTGCAGCTTCTCTAAAATTTCCGATTCCATGATTTGGTGGTAAAGCACCAGCTCCCTCCGGTGCGTAGGTCGACACATTGGTCATTAGCCCCGAGATATCATGCGCGTTTAGTAGGGGCGCGTTCAAATTACTGGTGCTTCCCGGTCTATCCAATTTTTCGCGGGGTCGTTTAAGTCCGAGCCTACATTCGTCCTAGCGGGGTCACCACACTGGCCACCTACTGGCGTATGCATCACCAGGGGACGCTTGGTCTTTGAAAAAGCCCCCTATTATTTCCACCCGGGTTCTGGTGTCCTTTGAAGTTCCCCGCACTCCCGAACGGAGTATTCCGGCCCGGGTGCCCAAATGACTGGTCACGCGACATTATAATCAGGGAAAAAGATGCTATTTGTCAAATCCTAGTATCGGTATTAAAAACTGAGCTGGGGTCCTACAACTCACACACTCACGCACTCACACCAACGACACAAATTCGGCAAAAAAAAAGAAATAAACATTTTCTAAGCAGACAAAAAAACCCCAATTAGCGGACATATATTTTACCTAAGCCGACTAACGGACAACTTCCGGGAAAACAAAAAAAACCTCAAATCTAAAAAAAAACTAAGTGCGTTCAGCACTGCCTCATCGGTTGAATACAAAAATCCGGAGGACTGACGTTAAGTCACGTGGATGCCTCAGCTACTGCCCCCGATGGCCCTCCGGACAACTTGATCCGTCAACCATCCCACCGCAACGCAGGTGGCTGCTCCTGCGGCTGCCCACCTCGGACTGGTGGGATGGTCAACTTCACAAGCTGACCCGAAATGGCCCTCGCGACCAGCGCCTCAAGAGCCACGTTGGGCGCCATCTGTTATGGATTCGCATCTTCTAAGGGAGCAGTAAAGAAGGCAGTCGGCATGATCTGGTGGTGCACAGTGGCTAGTCATGTCGGCTGGGCGGGGTCCTTGCCAACCTTACTGTTCCTGCGCCATAACAAAAAAAAAGTTCTTATCATGCCTTTCAAAACTAACAGCTGTCAAATTCAAAAAACTGACAGAAGCGCAGAGCCGACTCAAAACGCTTATAAATTCAAACTAAAACGACATCCGGCAGAACCGGATGCCACGGACAGACCGTTAAACATTCAAAATTTAAAATTCAAAAAAAAGAAATTCAAAAAAAAATCTAACGCAAAAGAAGACGAAACTAACCGAACCGGAAATGACCGGTTACTAACTGATAAAATTTAAAATACAAAAAAAAAAAAACGCTGAAAATAAAAAAAAGCTGAAAATAGAAAGGAAGGGAAAGGCCGAATGTTGTTGCGACGCCCGGTGCTATTCCCACCTTCAAAACCATGGCCACCGTCACACCTAAAATTTCGGTGGCCCCTTACCTGAATACCTAAGTGCCTTCTTAATAAAGGTGGACGCCAGCATTCCCATTACTTCAATATTTTATTTACAATTCATTGGTATTAACGTATGTATGCAGCTTAAAAAATAAGATAGTTTAGGTTTTTTAACCAGGGGGCTACAGCATAGGCTCCAAAGCCAAAACAAGGCTGCTTATAGCATCGTCCCAAGACAAATTCAGAACGAGAAACAAAAATGCTGAACTACGAACAGCTATTTTCACTATGAAAATGTATGTAAGAGTATGTAGTGTATAAAGTGAGAAAAAAAATGATTCAACAGTTCACACTTTATTGGGCCGAAATCGAAAACGAAATCCTGGTTTTACCTAAACAGTAAAAATTATTAATTGTTGTAATATAACATGATGACTCATAGCAACATTGCATCTTAACTTTGATTATTTAATGCGTGGATGTATATGGGGACAATGGGAATATGAATACTTAAGTCTGGCGAAGCTTGTTCTGTTGGGAGGTTTTTTTCTCTTACTTTTGCTCATAATGTTTCAAATTATACATATATTTATGTTTTTTGATAATCGGTATAAACACTTTGTGTAAGAAAAATATGTAAATAAATGTGTTTATGTATAGTAAATATACTACATACAAAGTAAGAATTTGGTTGAATTTTTTTCCATTCACAAAACATATTTTAGAAGTATAAAGTTTAAATCCTAATTTCTATAATTGGGGCTCTGCTGGGGTTTTTTCTTTTGTTATTAATTTTAAGTAAAATTTATTTTTTTAAAACAATTTTTTTTTTGTAGTCACGTATATTATGATATTATTTACTGTGTTTATTTCTGGTATTTATTTATTTAATGTATCTATTTATTATAATTAAATTTTATTTTATTACAGTTGATTTGGATTAATTTTAAATTTTATTCTATTTTTAAATCTATTATTTTATGAACTCTATTATTTCATTACATCTTATTTTATTATAGTTTACTTTATTTTTGGTATATTTATTTATTTTTTTGCAATTTCGTTTATTTCATTTTATTTTAGTTTAAGTTTATTTTATTTTTATTATTTTTATTATTATTATTATTATTATTAACTTTTCTTTGTTATTTCCCAAAAAAAAATGAAGTAATTTTTTTGCTCGCCTTATTTATAATTCATCTTACTTTAGTTTTCTAAGCTCTACTCCCTTTTCCTGTTTGGTTGAAATTAATTAGGTTTAACTATTTTCCCATTTCAAGTCTATTTTGAGCTTTAGTTTCATTACTCCAAATTTTCATTTTCTATGTATTTAATTAAGTTTATATCTATTTTAAATTTTAGTTTTTCCAACTTCAAAATTTCATCTTATCTCTAATTAAGTTTACGTTCTGGTTTCTAACTTTAAACTTTCTTTTTCTGTTTCTATTTAAACCAGTCCAATTATTTTCCCAATTAAAATCTATTTTAAATCTTATATTCTAATTCTAATTTTTTCCATTTAAGTTTTACCAAATTAATGCTTGCTTTATCTTTTGTAACTATTATCATTTTGCAGATGTTCGTCAAGTAACTTATACATAGCAAGTAATTACAAGTTAAATTTATAGGTATTTTATGTACGTATATAGGTATATACTATTTAGACAAAAATCTGGGAAAGGCGTATTTTATAAAAATCCAATTATTACACCTTTTTATTGAACACTTTATATGTACGTACGTATGTATGTATCGTGAATATACCCCTTGAGACGATAACCTTAATAGGAGGTTCTTACAAAATTTTCTCAAACAATAATTTTATAGTACTTAACAGCTTTTAAACAAATGTAACAGCGCAAACTCAAACATTTATTGATTTGTGTAATTTTCGTTTGTGGGGAAGTGCATTTGAGTAATTGTAACTACAATACACATTGAGTAAGGAAATGAGTCTTATTAAGATTAAAAAAATAAGTAAAATTTCAGAAGCATCTACAGAAAATCTGTTTCAAAAACACCTACTTTATGAGATATTTTCCGTATCCGGAACGAACTCACCGATTTCGTGCTGGCCTTGGTGTCACGGCTGGTCTGCTGGTTGCTGTTGCAACGGTCGATGCTACAGCAGGCCTATATGGGTTCGTTGCAGCAGGCCTATGGATGGGGCCCTGCTGTTTTTGTTTTTGCCAGTGGTTGGTGGTTGTTGGCGCTGTTGGATGACTCCGTCGATGATGATAGCACGCTGGTGGTCGTTGCGCTCGAAGATGTCGCCGTCGAGTATGGTAGCGTGCGCGCGGTGGCGCGCTGGTAGTGGTTGCCGGCACTGGCAAGGGTGGTTGGCGCAGTGGGTGGTGGTTGCCCTCGTGGGGTTGTTGGCGCCACGGATAATGGTTGCGCGCGGTTTCTAGTAGCCGTGAACGGGTTTGCACGCAAAGTGGACACGACTGGTGGTTTCGTTGGCGCTATAGCGGTTGGTAGCGCGTTTGTTGTTATAAAGACGACTGGCGGGAGCGAATTTGAGCTGGCGTGTCTGCCAAATATTGGCGGGGTTACAGCGCTGCTTATGGGTTACCAATTGATTATCAATTGCATAGAATTGTTGTCGGCTAGCATGCGCATTTGTTGTTGTGCTGGCTGCTGTATTCCCAACTTCTTTAACACTTTGCTGCCTGAAATGTGGGTGCGGTGCTACCTCTCGTTGTTATTTTAGGGGTGATGTGGTTATTGTTGTCGTTGCTGCTGGTACGAACGCAACCCATAATTTTCGCAGAATTTAAACACTTTTCGGGGCATCAAACGATTTGGCTAATACGCCTTGCTCGAATTGTCGTTGTTGCCAATATGTCAAGTGGCCCCTCGCATACGAACCCGCAAACACTCCTATGCTCCTTCAATTCTTTCTTTCCAACCGCAAAATCTGTAATTTTCGTCTGACCTCTTCGTCAGCGTGCCAAATTTTTTGTTCCTCCTTTTTCCATCTCCCGGAAACAGCATGGTTCTTACTAGAGATTATCATTTTCGCGGCCGTGGCGACCGATTTCGATCAACATGCCATGGAACCATGTATTTGCCATCACTAGCCACTGGGTGCGTTCCAAAGGTGACTATCCCAAGCGGACCATAACAAAATATGGCGAAATCTTTTATGTATATACATATATACATATATTTATTTCAGTGCTACCAACTCAAAAGTGGTTAGCTGTCAAAAAATCTACTACAGAAAACAAAACGAACAAAACTGCTATACAGATCAGAAATTGAACCAGATAAATATCAGGATCACAACGTTGTTGATGCATTTGCATGTTAAATTTCTATCCGTATCTCGTTCAAGTCTCAATGGAACGTAACTATAATCTCTGGAAAGCATTTCTTTGGCCTTAAACCAAGTTTGGTTCTTAAATTAACTTACATATTCCATTGGCCGCCATCGGATAAAGAAAATAAAAATTAAACTAAACGTCCATCTTCCGCCTCGCCGCGTCTTAGGTGTTAATTTTGTATCCCAAACCGATTGTGGATCCACTGAGGGGTTTTCTTTTTTAAAGAGCGGTCGAAGGCCGTCAACGTTGAAATATTATGTTCTGCGTAAAAATGTGTTAAATGCATTTATTCTTCATAATTTAGGCTGTGTGCGAATTTGCCTAAATTGCTACCTAAATACACAAAAAACCGAAATCAGTGGAAACTGTCGGCAAGGTAATGCAAAAGAAAAAATTTAGAATTTTTTCCAGCATACTTTTCAACCTAAACAAATTGATTTTTGTTTTTATTTATTTTTGTTGATTTGCGCTTATGCATGTACCATGGCATGTACGGTATTGTTCAGTGGACGATGGCTGGTGCTTTAGTTGGTGTGGCGACTGGGCTTCCAATATAGTGCCGTGCTGTTGGCGCAGTCTCCAAATGGTTTTTGGTGGATGCTGGATTTAGAAGACTAGAAGGATCAAGCGCCCATCACAATCTTCTCACAATGACCAGCCATGTGGACCTAGAGTATTAGTGAGAAATAGTTCACAGCAATATTATGGTGGACGTTCCACTCCACCAGCTGATAAAAATGTGGCCAACTTCCCCGGAACCGCTGAATCTTCATGTTTTCTCTGTAGAGGTTATTTACCTGTCATGGAACGTGGTGCTCCCTACTCTGTGCATGCATAAATATTGCAAACGGGAAAAATCTAAAATTTTCTTATCATTTTAACTCGCACAGTTCTGACAGCTTTTTACCTAAATTATTGCAGTTCTGAAAAGTCCCAGTGGAATATTAATTTAGGTACCTAAAATTAGCCGGACTCGCACCCAGCCTTAAAATTATTTAAAGGCGTTGTCGCAGAGCTCCCATTTGCCCTACACCGCATAAAGCTCATTTACACTATTATGTCTATTGTAACCTCACATATTCATATTTGTTATACCTTTTATTGGATTAGTCACCAATTTTATTTGTTGTTTTAATAAATATTCACCCCTATTCTGCATTTCGATTACGTTCCCGTTCTACGCTCCGCTTTAATCGAAGTTGGGTATTCTGCATTACGACGGAATCGTAACGAGAAGAGGAAAAGCAAATAATTTTTCGAAATCAGCTGTTTGTATGGAATGTGTGAACCATTGTTTACTATATAGTTTGGCAGCTTAAATAGAGGTTATGTTGCGAATAGAGTGGAAGGCAGTGGACTAGGCAGAAGAATGTCATATAATGAAGGAATGGGCTCGGAGTTTTTTTAAAATTAAAAAAAAAAAATGTTAAAAGCTTTAATATAAATAAAACTATTGTTTTAATAACAACAAAAACGCCTTATATATTCTATATACATAAATTCGTAAGGATTATCTCACTTTAAAAATTGAGTTAAATAATCTAAAGTTTGTTTTTGAAATTGAGTCGAGAACTGTGCGTGTGAATGTGCGAATTTTCACCGATCAGCTGTTAGTTGCGCTACTTGGTAAAATTTACAATGGTGTGAACATTGGAACAAAATAAATTAAAGAAAATTTGTAAAAAACACTGAAAAACGTTTATATTTTATTATCCACGCCATTTTGTACAAAACAAAGCAATAGAATATATGTTATGTTTTTTTGAGTGAAGTGCTTTCATAATTGTATGTGTGTTTTTGTCGTTCTTTTGGCCAATTCCTTTCCGTGGCCACCAAGTTTTGTTAAAACGGATTCCTGTACAAATATAGTTGACATTTTCTGAATTTTATGGATACTAATTTCATTTTCGCTTCACCTTCCTCTACTCCGGCAGCTTGCTTTGGCATATAACTGGACCCAACGAACATACACAAATTATAGCTGTCTATTACACTGAAATCAATAAATCAATAGCCGCGGCATTATTTGTGGAGTTGGAAAGCAACGAATACGAAAATGGCCAGGCGAGAATGGAAAGGCAAATATTGCGAGATTTGTGTAATCCATTTGAGATGAGTGACGAATTGTAAGAAATTGACCTTAAAAGTGGTAAAGTTTAATGACTTATTTTCTTATTTAGGTTCAAAAAAAAACTTTCGACTTAATAAGGATGCTTTCAAGTATGTTTCGGGGCAAATACGTCCAAGGACTTCGATATCGACATGTTGTTTTTGACCTGGAAACATATAAAAAACAATCATCATCAAGCCTTTTACGTTTCTTAACATGGTTTACTTACATTTTTGTTAAAATTCTGTTATAAACTAATAAAAAAAATAAAAAGAAACAATTTTTCCGCCAACAAATTTGCAACTTAGATTCGAAGTTGGATCGAAAGAGATGGGAACACAGAATACCAAAATTGCTAAATCGAAAGAATTCCAATCCAAGTCGAAATGCAGAATAGGGCTGATTTTATTTTATTAACAAATATTTTATTTAACTGAACTTTTTAAGTTGAGAAAATATTGTAGAATAATTTTCGTTTTACAAATTTTTATTAACATATTTTCTAACGCCTATTTGATCTCTTTTTATATATTTCAAATATCAATAAATCAACAAAGTTTTAACAGACAAAGTGAGTAAAGCCCGTTACATTACCCCCTCCCCAAAAAAAAATTTAAGTGAAAATTTTATAAATTAAAATCTGCCACCTTCTTTTTGTTTTCCGAATAAATATAAGCTGGCTTTAGCCTATCGATTGAAATATTTATATTACTATTGTTTTTCCGCACCAAGAATGTTTTTCGAAAGCATCTAATCACAGGAAATGGACCTTCATATGATGGTTCCAATCCTTTTTTCGTCCTGTCTATTCTAATAAAAACGTGTGAGCAGGACTTCTAATCAGTATGAACGTATATTTCAAAACGTATATTTTCAAAATAATCACGAATTTTGTTAACAAAATTTAATGGATCACTATTTGGTTGGAAAAATTGCTCCTGGAACTTTAATATTCTCACCATAGAGCATTTCAGCTGGAGTAGCACGAATTTCCTCTTTGAACGTGGTTCTAAGACATAGCAAAATTAATGGTAATTGTTCTGTCCATTTAACAGAATTGTTAGAACATCTTATTGAAGTCTTTAATGTCCTATTAAATCGCTCTACCATCCCATTTGCTTGGGGATGGTAGGGTGATATCCTAGTTCTTATAGTACCTAGAAAATTACAGAGTTCGCGAAACAACGTGGACTCAAATTGAGAACCTTGATCTGTTGTGATACAAGTTGGCTTACTAGTTCCCTTACCAAACACTGAGCAACAGTTTTAGCCTCAATGTCCTTTAAAGGATAAGCTTCTGGCCACCTTGAAAAACGAGCAATTACTGACAAAATGTATCGGTACTCATTGGATGGTGTTAAAGGTCCAACCAAGTCTATATGTATATGTTCGAAATGACCAGGGGGTATCTTCTCTAACTGAGATTTCGTGTGTCTGCCAACTTTACATTTTTGGCATTGTAAACATTGCTTAGACCATTCATTTATTTCTTACTTACTTAATTGGCGCTTAACCGTCTAAACGGTTATGGCCGTCCAACAAGGCGCACCAGTCGCTCATTCGCTCCGCCAACCGGCGCCAATTGGTCACACCAAGGGAGTTTAAATCGTTTTCCACCTGGTCCTTCCAACGGAGTGGGGGCCGCCCTCTACCTCTGCTTCCATAGGCGGGTTCCGATAAAAACACTTTCTTGGCCGGAGCATCATCTTCCATTCGCATAACATGGCCTAGCCAGCGCAGCGCTGCGTTTTAATTCGCTAGACTATGTTGATGTCTGCGTATAGCTCGTACAGCTCATCATTAAATCTTCTTCGGTACTCGCCATCGCCAAGGCGTGTCATTCATTTATATCTTTCATTTATATCTTTATTAATTTTAGGCCAAAAATATAAATGGGTGATTTTCTTCCGAGTCGATCCTATTCTAGAGTGGGAAACATCATGAATTAAATTAAATATTTTCTTTCGAACAGTGGAAGGGACGTAAGGTCGGCTTATGCTAGTGGACAAATCACACCAAAGGAGCTTGCCGGGGGAAAATTCTATTCGTCTTAATTGATAAGACGAACTTTCCGATTTCTTTAGCTAAAGTTTCAAAGTAAGGAATATCCAATTTAACAGAATCTATTCCTGGTCGCGATAATGAATCTGAAATAATATTATCACTGTCTTTAATGTATCGAATATCTCCAGTGTATTGCGAAATGGAATCCAATTGGCGAGCTTGCCTTGGCGATCGTTTTTGTGAAGAGAGCTGTTGTAAGGGGTTTATGATCCATAAGAACCAACAATTCTCGGCCCTCAACAAAATATTGAAACTGTTTAATTGCTTCTTAAATAGCTAAAAGTTTTTGTCGAAAGTGGAATACTTTATTTGAGCTAGGTTCAGTTGTTTACTGAAAAATGACGAAGGCTGCCACTGGTTTTTAATATATTGCTGTAAAACACCCCCAAATGCTGTGTTTGAAGCATCAGTGCTAATAGAAACTGGGGCGAGAAAATTATACACCCTTCAAGAAAATTTGAAATGTCTTGAATATGGGGAATAGGATCTGTCTGCAATTGTTATTGCGTTTACTTTCCTATAGTCGCCACAAGGTCTCCAGTCATCGATACCTTTAGGCGCCATGTGCAGAGGCGACCAGCATGGTGATGAAGACGGACGACAGATTTCTTTCTGACACATAAAATCGAACTCTTCTTTAGCAATCTTAAGCTTTGCAGGATGAAGTCGTCTAGCTTTGTGGATAGGCAAATGACTATTTGTTATGATATGACGGACAACATTGTGTTTAACAGGGAGATTGAAATCGATTTCATTGAGAAGAGCTGGAAAATCTTTCAATATATCACCCCAGTCAGAACCAATGTTAAAAAATTTTGGCGTAGGAAATTGTTTCTTTGAAAGTCATTCTCAGACAGGACGAATTCATTTCAAAAACGCCCTATCTCATGTCAAAATATATTGAATTTATACTGAGGGGCTTTTTGAAACAAATTCTAAATTAGGATGTTCTTCGATCAAATTCCCAAATTTTGAGATGGGGCTTTTTGAAAATAATTTTAAAATATTTTATACACCACTATTATTAAAAAAATTTGTTGCTGTGAATTATTTGTTATTATATTTTAATATTATTTAGTAAAAATTACTGAAATATATATATATAGTCGAATTTGTTTTGTGATCTATATATCCATGAATTAAAAAAAAAATAAAAGATTGACAATTCAGTATCTCATTTTACATAATGGTTTTAATTTTGCAATTGTGGTAGTAGTACATCTTGTACCGAATCCACGTCGACCGCTACACTTGGTTATTTTGATTCTTGTGTAATCAGGCGACATACTATAGATGGTATTTGACCTGAATTTATATCAGTGTCATTATTAGCCCTTTTCGATGGTTTAAAAGTGGAGACAACTTGATCCTCAGTGGTGACTGAAGCCTGGCCACATGAGCCGCAGTCTGACGATGGTCCAGCAATGCGGTTCGCCTGGACTTTTAGCCTGTTCACGTCCACGTTGCCGTTGCCGTCGCCGTCGCCGTTGCTGTTGGTGTTGTTGATCGCCAAATTGATGATGATGTGAAATGTTAGTGGTATTGTAGGAATGAGTACTATTTGAAGGAGAGTGAAATATTAATATCCTTTTATTTTTCTGCCGATTTTAATACTAACATATGGTTTTCTTTTTCGCTACTACATTGACTTTCGGCAAAATGTGCGTTGTAATGGGCGATTCATCAATTTTGATAAATGTTTGATCTCCACTACTATCAATCCAGGTGCCGAAACTCTATAATATAAGAAAAGAATCGTTATATATCAGTAAGTATGTTACTGTTGAGTTAAAAAACGCTACCACATCATTGTTGAATTATATAGTTATAGACTATTTCCTATGTTTGCTCTTGTTGCTTGCGCCACAGTCGTGTATTGCGATGAAATTGTTGAAATTGCATCCGCGTCCGAAGGATCTAAAACCTCACACTCAGATACATCATGATCCGACTTATAATGTATGCATACATTATTTAAAGTACAGCAAACGTTCACTATTTGCACAGCTTTCTTCGGCGAATAGTGAAGCTCTCGTGCACCTAGGATACACCTCCAGCGGTTTTTCAGCACACCATTCGTACGTTCAATAATGTTTCGACATTTTGCATGCGCTTCATTGAATTTCATTTGATTTGAGCCTTCCGCTGGCGACTTATGAGGTGTCATCAACCACGGTTCTAATGGGTATCCAGCGTCTCCTAATGAAAAAATGAAAATAAATAATTTTGTGGTATGAGAGAATTAATATTATTGACCAGGTTGTAGGACCTACAATCTTCGACACTTTACAGCCCCAATATAGATGTATGCTTCTCCTTGTCCCGATTCCCTCCAGGCACTGCTTACACTCTAACACGCATTTAGATGCTATGCTATGCGAGATTATTGCCTTAATTGCTGCTTGACTCTCAATATAAAAGTTGACACATCTGCAGTTTAAGCTATTCTCTTCCAGTGTTTCTACTGTTTTGTTTACGGCTCATTCTTCAGCTTGGAAAACACTAAAGTAATCTGGCAGCTTGCAGGATCTGTTTATATCCGGATCAACTCAGTACGGATCAGCTAATACGCGTCCAAAAATATCGAGAGAGGTGTCAAACGACGCGTCTTGACATCAGTATTAATAAACCGAAGCCGGAAAATAAAAATTTAATAATTCAAAACATATTAACGAAAAACCGAAAAATGACCCGCAGGTACCTCCGAAACTGGGTAATTCTTTACTTTTGCTCACAACTACTAAAACCCTACCAAAAATATCGGGAGGTGTCAAAAGACGCGTTTTGATCCCAGGACCACGAATCCGAGAGCGGAAATTCAAAATTTTATTTCTGTCAAAAGTTATTTCCAAAAAAACGAAAAATGGCCCAGAGCGCTCCGAAACCGGGGTGGGATCCATAGTATTTTTGCGCAGAACACCTTTCTGCATTGGCGGCCTTCGGCCGCGCTTATAAAAAATTATCCTGGGTGGGTCCAACACCGGTTTGGAGACCAAAACTATATCCGCGTAAAACACTTTTACCCACAGTTTTTCTTGTGGGTACACAAAATCATCAAAACAACAACAACCATATGAAAATTTTAAATTTTGTTTGCAAATATCTCCGAAACGAAATAAAATTTTCAATTTCCGCTTTCGGATTCGTGATCCTGGGTCCAAAGCGCGTCTTTTGAGACTTCTCCTGATATTTTAGGACGAGTTTTAGCAATTGTGAGCTAAAGTAAAGAATTACCGTATTTTTGCGCGGAACACCTTTCTGGGTTGGCGGCCCTCGGCCACGCTTATAAAAAATTACCCTGGGTGGCTCCAACACCGGTTTGGAGCCCAAACCTATACCCGCGCAAAACACTTATGTTCACAATTTTTTTTGGTAATAGTCTAGTTGAGGGGTCGACTGCTAATACGCTACCAAAAATATCGAGAAAGCTGTCAAACGATGCGTCTTGACATCAGTATTAATAATCCGTTCAAAAGATATTAACGAAAAACCGAAAAAAAGGCCCGCGGATACCTCCGAAACCGGGGGTGGAATCCATAGTATTTTTTCGCAGAACACCTTTCTGCGTTGGCAGCCTTCGGCCGCGCTTATAAAAATAGCAGTCGACCCCTCAACTAGACTTTTACCTTTTTTTGTGGGTACCCAACATTACAACAACCACAAGAAAATTGCCAACTTCAACTGCAAATATCTTCGGACAGAGATAAAATTTTTACACATTTTTACAATTTGTACACAGCTCCACGTCAGACAGAGCAGACGTGTAAATAAATGCAATTTACGCCCTGAAGACGGTTACCGGAAGAGTGGCCGAAATATATTGGTAGTAAAACTTAAACATATTGTGTTTTACTCAATTTGACCTGAAGCCAGCTTTAAACAAAATAAGATAAAATTTTTATTTTCCGGCTTTGGATTATTGTTGTCGAGATTAATACCCGTCTTTTGACACCTCTTTCGATATTTTTGGAAGCGTATTAGCAGTGTCATGCTGTCGTATAGAACTTCCGGCGATTTCAATGCCCACCATGATCTATGGCATATGGAGCATGCAACTGCATTGGTTCCTAAAATCCAGAGCCGTAATAAAATCCTCAAATCTCTTTCCGGAAGCACTTGGAGTAAACGCTCATTACCACTTACAAAGCAATTGGCCGGCCGATTACATGCTACGCGTCCCCGAGCCTGCCAAAATACTATCCTCTTGCCCCTTGCACTTTGATGGGTTGAAGCACTGCTAAAACAACAACAAAAACCACTTCCACAACTGATCACCCCGCGAAATAGCACTGCATTTAGCAAAAAAGGAATATATTCCGTAACACAGTTTTATTTGGAAAATGCCGCGCACAAAAAAATGTTTAAAATTTTACGAGTTTGGGTCTAGAAAATATAGAAACCGTAGAAAATATATTACAAGTGTATTACTTTATTGCGAGTACGCACAGTCGACCAGACGCGAGTTGTAATAATTTATTTGTAGGTAAATTGACGCTTTTATAATTTTTGATAAATTAACTCTTTCTCGCGGTAAATAAAAACTTGTAAACGAAATGTCAAATTTACCCGTAACAGCTGATTCGAACTACGAATTCTTCTTCCCAAAACTTTTGGGAAAAATCTTCTCCCACGGAGTTTATAATTGGAAGAATTTATTTTTGGGAGAAACAAATTTGAACTCCCATGGGAATATTCAGAATTGGGCTGATTGATTGGCTATGTCGTTAGCGTTATGGTATGGCACCATTAATCGATTACATTCCTTTCCATAAGGTAGGTTCGATCAGCTGATTTATCTGGTTATGGCTTTATGGTTATAAGTAACCATTAATTCGCCCTTAAGCGTTGAGATTCACTAAGAGAATTTCTTTCTAAAAGAGCTTCTTTCAGTGTAGAATATGCTATCGAGGCCGAATAATTCCAATTATCATTAATAGCCTGTATGATATCAAAAACCTTTGCAGTCATATCCTGTGATAGCGATACTATAAGATATTCATACTTGGAAATTTCGCTAGTAATATTTTTAATACGAAATTGAGTCTCATCTAAAATAAACCATTGGTGAGGATATTTATTATAAAAAGGGTAGTTTCAAACCTGAGGAATTTGAATGCTGAATTTGAAGAGCGGGCGAAGAATTCTGATTTTGCTCTAGAGACATGACCGGTGGTTGATTTTCTTCTAGAGATATGATAGGTTGTTGATTTTGTTCTAGAGAAATTATCGGTTGTTGACTTTGTTCTAAAGACACAACCGGTTGATACAAATTGATTAAACTCCTATCTCTAGTTATAAGCTGCAGACATTGGTGCTTTATGGGTAACCGTATCGGTAACCTTATAACAGCTGATTCGACCAACCTTATGGGAATCAATGCAATCGATTATTGGTGCCGTTAAGGTCGTAACCGTATCGTAGCCAACCAATTGATTCTTTGTATACCGTCGTAACGATAAACAGCTGACTACGTTAGGGATAAGACTACAGCGATACGACATACGGCTCCAATGACTCCCGCTATAATCAGACTTCCCAATATCGACATAAATTAGTCGTAAAAAATAAAAAGGGAACAATCACAAATAGCATCTAAATAGCCAATAGTTTCTACTTAAATTAGTCGTGCTAGTATTGTATATATTCCTATTATTCACCTACAATTTGTAAATTTTACATAAGATCAGGAACATATGATGATGGATTCACGACGAAAGATGCTTGCGGATGTAAATAAATTATTATACTTGCAGTTGATTAAAACTTGAAACACTCATTTGTTGAAGATGCGGAGTTCACAATCGTCGATCAGCTGTGAATTGCTCTTACCATCACCAGACCATTGTAAATTTTACCAAGTAGCGCAACTAACAGCTGATCGGTGAAATTCGCACATTCACACGCACAGTTCTCGAATCAATTTCAAAAAAAAACTTTAGACTATTTAGCTTAAATTTTAAAGTGAGATAAACCTTACCAATTGATGCGTATTTGTTGTTATTAAAGAAGCTTTTTATTTATATTAAAGTTTTTAACATTTTTTCAACTTTAATTTAACAATTTCATGCTTCAAAATGCTTTAATCATTGTAAATTTTACCAAGTAGCGCAACTAACAGCTGATCGGTGAAAATTCGCACATTCACACGCACAGTTCTCGACTCAGTTTCAAAAAAAACTTTAGATTATTTAACTCAAATTTTAAAGTGAGATAATCCTTAAGAATTTATGTATATAGAATATGTAAGGCATTTTTGTTGTTATTAAAACAATAGTTTTATTTATATTAAAGGTTTTATCTTTTTTTTTTAACTTTGAATAAACTCCGAACACCATTCTTTCATTATATGACATTCGACTGCCTAGTCCACTGCCTTCCACTCTATTCGCAACATAACCTCTAATTAAGCTGCCAAACTATATAGTAAACAATGGCTTTAATTTCGTGCATTGAAATACAATCATGTGCATATACGTTTTGACATTATATTTCATACTCGTTCGTGTTTGCCATTCTCATTGTTTCTAAATTCGTAAACAAGGACTGCAGTTATTCGGTGTGATTTTTCGAAAAAATGTATTATTTTCGTGAAATTTTACACTTAATCTGTGGTATTGTGGTGGTCAAAAAGGTTTTATAAAATTTCAGTTTTTCTAAACACTAACGGCCAATAACGAGACAAAATAAAAAGGTTTTATGCAAAAATACTTTGGCTTAAGCGCCAAATACACGACACGAACATTTCCGCGAACATTCCGCAATCTTGTTCGCAGCTTTGGCCATACACCGTACCAACTTTTGGCCGAACATTAGTTCTCTTTCAGACAGCGATGAATACGGACAACAATTGTGCTGCAGCAATATTGCTCGCTGTGGCAATTAAGCGTAAAAAAAGAGAGATTAATAAATTCACTCAGAAATTTTTTATTGTCCATTTTACTTTTCCGCGCACGTCTGTTCCGTTCAGAAATTACTACGATTATGAGCTATTTCGCCATACACGCACGAACAGTTCGCGCAAATGTTCGCCAAAAATTAAAATATCTTGATTTTTGGCGAACATTTGCGCGAACTGGCAAACACCACCATACACGACAGAAAAGGTCGCAGAAACATGACATAACGGGAATGTTCGCGGAAATGTTCGTGTCGTGTATTTGACGATTTACAACGCGACAATGTATTTCGTAATGTCGAAGTACTTATATGTGTATTTGATGTGGAAGCTAGCATTTAGAACACGGTTGCCACCTCAGTCCATTTGGACCAAAAAAGTCCTTTTAAACCCGATATGGTCCGCTGGCCAAAAATGACAAAAAATGGCCGGCTGACAAAAAATGGCCCTTTTCAACTCCATATGGTCCGCTGGTCCCTTTTTCTCAATTTTGGTTCTTGTTCGGCACGGATTTGGTACTTTTATTTTTTTTTCACTGAAACAAAAATTCAAAATACTGCTAATAAAATTGTCGGCAAATCTATTACCCACACATAATTTTCAATTTACTTCTGTAACCCCATTATGTACATGTAGCTTAAGTTATGTTATGGAAACGCATTTACTATGGAAGCAGTAAGGAAGGCGGTCGGCATGATTTTGTGGTGCACAGTGGCTAGTCATTGTCGGCTGGGGCGGGTCCTTGCCAACCTTACTGTTCCTGCGCCATAAACAGAAAAAAATTCCTATCATGCCTATCAAAACTAAAAGCTGTCAAATTTAAAATAAACCGACAGAAGCGCAGAGACCGACTCAAAACGCTTATCAATACAAATTAAAACGCCACGGACAGACCGTTGACATATTCAAAAATTCGAAATTCAAAAAAAACTAACGCCAAAAAAATTACCGAACCGGACATGACCGGTTACTACTCTGAAATCAAAATTCAAAAAAAAACTGCTGAAAATAAAATAAAAGAACCAAAAGGAAAATAAACAAAAAGGGCCGAATATATATAGGGGCGCCGCGGGTGGTGTTGCGACGCCCGGTGCTATGCCCACCCTCAAAATCCATGGCCACCGTCGCACCTAAAATTCTGGTGGCCCCTTACCTGTTCACCCTACGTGCCTTCTAAATGAATGGTGACGCCAGCATTCCCATATTGTTAACAAATTTATTCAATATTCATTATTACTAACATAGCTTTCTTTTTCTGTTCTTACTGCAAGGTTTTTGAATATGCTTAAGCTTATAAATAATTTTATAAAAAAATATAGCAATCGAAAATGCGAGCCTAATTAAAGAGGAACTCTATTCCTGTTTGTAAGTTTTAAGAAAAATTTATTGTGAGCCGCATTTTGCGACGGTCCATTGAAAGTAATAATAAGTGGTTTGTTTTATAATCTACTATACTATATGTGTAATAAAAAAAATCTTTTTTTTGTAGAAATTTGGTTAAATGCCCTTTTCTCTTTTTTTTCACAAATCTACCTTAGGGCTGTACATTTTGGATACAACTTCTGATAATTGGGGCCCCCTTACAAAATTAATGGGTTGTTGTATTAGATTTACTTTAAGTTTAACAGAACATCAATTTGGTATTACACATAGTATAATGACACTAATATGTACTATGCACAAGGAAATTTATTATAAACGCGACTAGGACTAAACTTGGGGTAAATCCTACCCCTCAAAAAAATATTGTTTCACAAGTTCAAGTAAAACGTATGCTTTTAAATTCATGGAAAAATTACGGGAGTCATACACCTGTTCAGGTAGAACGTGAACTTTTAAATTTATTGTGAACTCAACGAAATTGTTTTACAGGTTCAGGTAAAACATGAACCTTTTAAACTTATAGTACAATTAATGAAATCGTTTTATTTGTTCAAGTGAAACGTAAACTGTTTTACATGTAACAGTCAGGGTTGGTATTGTTTCGGGTTTAGTTCAACTCAGTCAACAAAAATGTATACAAAAAGAAAGTCTTTGTTTTGATAACGCAAGCTAATCCGCATTACTTGTTATCTGCGTCTCTTAATATAGATTTAATGCATTTTAGCTGGTAATGCAACTGAACTTGAACTACCAATAAAACTTTATTCCTTACCGAAACAATATCAACACTTTTGCTCATTCCAAAATCATATTCGCAACGATTGCATCAATTAAACAAAAATGTAATGGTAAAATTCTACCGTAACGCAAAGCAAATTTTAATAACTGAAACACTTTTTTTTGTTTCATAGGCAGTAAAAATTGCACCCCTATGACCATTAAAATATGCTTTGTTTTTTTGTTGGGTAAACAATTTTTTTTTTTTTGTATGCAACAATTTTGAACGTACAACAAGAATTGCTTTTTTTTCTAAACTTTTCATTTCCTTTGGTCATTGTTCATATTGCATTCGTATTCACATTCGCTTTAATTCTACACTAGGGTGATAGCCTTAAACTTGAGTATGTTGGTATATTGACATTATATAATGTTGCGGAGTCAAAAACATAATTTTATAAGACAAGGTTAAGGCTACAAATACATAATTTTAGTTCAGTATTAGAACGAACTCACCGCTTAACCGCTGATGTTCGTTATCGCAATTGGACTGGCCGCAGGCCTATATTCGCTGCCCTGTGATTGTCATTGTAGCTGGTTTATTGTAGCCCATCTGGTCGTAGCTGATAAGGGTTGTGCTAGTATTGTTATAGCCGGTATGAACGCAGCTAATAAGGATGCGCTAGTAGTATTGGAGTCGGTGGTACCACCTGGTGGTTGTTGCGCTCGTGGTTCGAGGTGATCGAGTGAACCTGGTGACAATAAAAACTTCGTGTTGACTTTTACGACCTGGATGACTTGATGCTAATTGGGTGTTCGTTGTATTACGCTGCAGCGTACTGCTGGCCCTGGAGGCGGAGGTGTTGGTTTAAAAGTCTTCTAGTAATTCGCTTGACCCTGTAATACTAAAAGGTTGTTATTTGGATTCGGACTTGTCGATGCTGTCGTATCAGCAAGATTCGTTAAATGTTCCTTAAATGTCCTTTTTGGTCCGCAGGAAATTGCAAAAAAAACGGAAGATTCCAAACTGTTCGATACTGGTTAAAAGCTTCGCCACAATTAAAGGGCGTAAAATTATTCACAACACTTATTTTACCAATGTGCTGACCGGGTAGTTGGTCGATAAGAATGTGGGACTCAGTTAAACGGCAAGCAGTGTACAATTAATAGGTTTTTCATTGCCGTCGGCTTTAAATGTCGCTTCTTTTCTTTATTTGTTTCGGTGAATGTAGCTTTTCTAATATTTCTTCGTTTGCGTTGTCGTGAAGCAAAAAGGAAATATGGATGTCTTCTATATTTCTAGCTTCACAAAACTTTTCCACCTTTCTCGTTTTTTTAAGCCCGGAAACGCATGCAATTTTTTCGCTAGTGATCGCCGGTCTGTCTTTTTCTTGTTTTTCGATATCTTTTTATCGCAACTTTCGCCACATCACTAGGTGTGTTCGCGTGAACACGCTCCCAAGTGGATCGTAGACGTAGACCGTAGCAGCAGACCGTAACAAACCTGCTTCGCTTTGAAGACCTGACGATGAAGCGAACAGGAAACCGGATCATCTGTGGGAAGCTACTGCCAGGGATCTCCGACGACAAGCAACGTGTGGCACGACTCACCCCTGATATAAAAGTCTCAAAGTCCTACTACGAAGCTAGCCGGGCAACATGGGTCCATCAAAAAAAAGTTCAGTCAAGTTGGGAATTATTTCTGTTTCCTAGTTAAAAGGGCTTTGCGGCAATTAGACATTTGTTATGGAGAACTCGTCAAAACTCCGAAAGATGATTTCTAGTGGGTATCGCTCCCACTGGAATGCAAAACAAGAAAAAGTGTAGACATTTTGATCTGGAGAACTCGTCCAAACTCCGACCTCGAACTCGTCCGACTTAGTCCGACCTAAGCGTGGACTGCCAGGGTGTTCACGGTCCTCGGTGAGTACGCGTGTGAACATCCTATGAGGTCAGTGCTCGGGGAGAATATTGGGCGAGATGTCCCCGACCGCCAAAACGCCCAGACAAAAAAAAAGTCCGATTGGTAGATATATAAAAAAGATCAAATTGCAATTTAGCAAAAGAAATGCCCTTGATGGTTCATTGCCGACGAATGTCCGAAGCATGGAAGCGACCTATCAATTTCCCGTTTAGGTCCTCGAGATCATACAATGCATTGCCTATTTTTCGGAGCACACGACACTTAAGGTATTTCGGCAGGAATTTGGCGTTAATACCCTGTTTAAAGTTACTTAAGGCAAAGTTTCTTCGGAAAACTTCCTGACCTTCCTTGTAGTTGACTTGCCTAGAGCGCTTGTTATAGGTGGTTACTCCCCTATCCGTAGCCTGATCTAAATTTTTACGGATTTGCTCACGAATATTAGTCAACTTGTCAGTTCGGCTTACTATCGTAACTTGGTCTTCCCGAAGGCTTCCGAGCTTCGCTAAAATTTTGTACGTTGCGGCATGCTGGACCATATTTTGGCCATATAATGCAAAGTATGGAGAACACTGAATCGCCGTATGAAAATCACTTCTCAAAACTGATAAAATTTCGGGTATATGCTTATCCCAATGGGTGTGGTCAGGCTTATCCTTCAGGAAAATCCTAATCTTAGAAACAATTTCTCTATTGACGCGTTCAGATGCGTTTGCTTGGGGAGAATATAGCCCCGTCCTCACGTGCGTCACCCCGTAATTTACTAAAAATTGGTTCATTTCCTTCGAGATAAACTGTTTACCATTGTCACTATGGATAAATTCAGGAACCCCTACAGTCGGAAAAATTTCGGAGGCGAAGTAATTTATAACGTTAACAGTGGTGGTTCTTTGCATGGGCTTTAGCCAAACGTATTTTGAAAGATGGTCTAATACTATAAAAAGAAATTGATTACGCCGCTTAGATCTTGGATACGGCCCTAGAAAGTCGCAATACAACCGCTGAAATGGCCTTTCGGATTCAAAGGTACTCCCTATTGGTGGTCTCGACTGCTGATTGGTGGGTTTTACCGTTTTGCAGGTGTCACAACGCTGGACGTAGTCCCTGACGTCCTTAGCCTGCTGCCTGACACGTTCTAAGGTTTTCTGCCATCCGCCATGGTAACTCCGGTTAGCGTCATGTGCTAATCTCACTGCTTCCTTAGTCAACCCTTTTGGCAACCATAAACGCCACAGCGAGTCTTCTTCCCCTTCCATCCCCTTGCGAAACTTAACTCTTTTGAAAATTACACCGTCCACAACTCGTAAATCCGGAAGTGATTCCTCGTTTTCGGTGACGGTCCGAATCAAGTCTAAATACTCGTTGCTGCTAAATTCGGGAGAGACTAAATCTATTTCTCCGGGTGTGGTAGTGAAAGACAACTCATCGGCATCAAAGCGCGACAGCGCGTCTGGTACTACATTCAGGGTGCCCTTACGATGTTCCATTCTAAAATCGTACCTTTGCAGTAAGAGTGACCATATCGCCAACCTCCCGCTCAAGTCTTTTTGTGTCATCAACCACTTGAGACTAGAGTGGTCCGTAATAATCCGAAAAGGTAATCCTTCGACATAGGGTCGGAAACGCTTCACGCTGATTATGGCTGCAAGACATTCCAGCTCGGTTACTGTATAATTGCGTTGAGAATTATTCAGCTTTTTCGACATGAACGCGATTGGATGCTCAGCGCCCTCATCATCGACTTGTAACAACACTCCGCCAACACCTATTTTGGAAGCGTCGCATTGTGTATAATCCGAAAAGGTAATCCTTCGACATAGGGTCGGAAACGCTTCACGCTGATTATGGCTGCAAGACATTCCAGCTCGGTTACTGTATAATTGCGTTGAGAATTATTCAGCTTTTTCGACATGAACGCGATTGGATGCTCAGCGCCCTCATCATCGACTTGTAACAACACTCCGCCAACACCTATTTTGGAAGCGTCGCATTGTATTACGAATTCTTTGGAAAAGTCTGGTTGGGCCAAGACAGGCGCCGAACTCAAGGCTACTTTTAGTTTTTCGAATGCCTCTATAGCTTCAGGAGTAAGGTTAAACGGGCCTGCTGACTTGCGGAGACAGTCGGTCAAGGGACCTGCCAAGTCAGCAGAATTGGTAATAAAGGCTCGGTACCAATTCGCCATGCCCACAAACCTACGCACTTGCCGAGGGGATTTAGGGATCGGGAAGTTTTGCATTGCTTCTATTTTTCCCGGATTCACTTTCAAACACCCGCTGCCTATCAGGTACCCTAAATAGCGTATTTCTTTCTGGCAAAATTTACTTTTCTCGACGTTTATTGTCAGACCTGCGTCTCTCAAACAGTTAGCCACTTCCGCC
Organism: Eurosta solidaginis; assembly: GCF_040869045.1. Taxonomy (NCBI): domain Eukaryota; kingdom Metazoa; phylum Arthropoda; class Insecta; order Diptera; family Tephritidae; genus Eurosta; species Eurosta solidaginis. The sequence goes on from NC_090321.1 coordinate 154,562,686, forward strand.
AGCAATTTCAGGTGGTGTTCAAAATCTGTACTACACACCATTAGATCATCTAGGTAGACGAAGACATTCTCTCGCAGACGCGAAGGGATTGCCTTGTCCATCAGCCTACTCATAGTCTGCGGTCCATTGCACAGACCAAATGGCATCACCTTGAAGTGGTACAGAGGCCTCCCCGGAACTGCGAATGCTGTTTTTTCCTTGGAGGACTCTGTCAGTTTGATCTGGAAGAACGCGTCCTTCAGATCAATGCCACTAATAAAATGCGTATCTTTCAGTCTGCTGAATAAGCCGTTGATATGAGGCAGGGGGTACGAGTCTTTCTTAGTCACTGCGTTGACCTTCCTGGAATCTATGCACAGCCTAACTTTACCTGGTTTCCGCACCAGTACTACAGGACTACACCACGGGGAGTTGGATTCTTCTATAACTCCTAATTCGAGTAACCTGTCTAGTTCTCTAAAAGCTTCGGCTTGCCTCGGTGGCGAAAGAGGGAAATGTTTGCTTTTTATAGGTACAGCATCACCGGTGTCGATGTGATGCTCCACTAATTTGGTTTGCCCTAGGCCTAATTTCTCGTATGAAGGAAACGTCTCGGTGACCTTTTGCAATTCTAATTTTTGCGTTGGTGACAATTCGTGCAGGTTAAGTTCTTCTTCCTTCTCAAGTCTAAACTCTAAACACTCTACGCTTGGGAATATTTCGGGAGCTAACGCAAATGCTCTCCAAAAATCTAACCCGAAGTATGCTTCTTGGAGCAATGAGGGAACAAGGTAAAAACGAATAACCTTTGTGATATTTTTGAAGGTAACTGGTAGGGATACTGAGCCTAAAATTTTTTGCTTGTTGCCGCCCGCGGTATATACGAACGCGTGTAAGGGCTGATATTCGAAGCCGTTATCCTCTAGGAATTCTACTCCATTTTTCCCTAAGATGGAGACGTTGGCTCCCGAGTCTAACAACCCTACAAGAAAACTATCTTTAATTTTGGCCTTTACTAAAGGCCTTTCGTCCTCGCAGCAGTCTACGCTCCTGTACTCTCCTGTGGTATCTCTTCCTACACTTCAAAATATTTTCCGATACCGGGTAGTGTTCAAAAATGGTATGTCTTATTTGTTCATACCTATGTTCCCTTTCTTCTAGGTTTGGTGAAAGTTGCGTCTGGCAAGCGACATCCCTATGCCGGCGTCGCAGAACTTTAGTCGGCTCGCCCATCGCGAATGAAGACGTTTGACTCTCGGCTTCAGAACTATTCGAACTGTCCGTACTGTCAGGGTAAGTTATTATCACTTTTGATGGCTCTTCTGCCAGGGTATTACTGCACCTCGGAAGCGTATCACCTCCATGCAGAGATTTACCCTCTGGTTCAGCGCACGGGACGACGCCTCGAGCACTGGCTGATGTGGGAGCTATGAAGCCGAACGAGGTTCCCCCGCCTTCTCGCTCGGTTACTGGTTTCCCTGCCTGCGATGGTCCCTAGGGCATTTAGGAGTAAATACACCCTTATACCCACATTTAAAACAAAAAGGATTTTTTATGGGTTCTTCACAATATATATAGGAGTGCCCCATTCCCTGGCAATTCCAGCATTGGATTCCCGAATAGTCCGGTCTTCTGTTGCGTCGATATTCCAGCGCCTCTATTTGTGGATCCATTTCGCCGTCCTCGCTTTCCCTCCTCATGTCTGGGGTTGTCGCGCGTGCTTCGTTTACATGCCGTCCTGGGTAAGTGGCTGCCAGCAGCTTGCTTTCTTCCAGCACTTGTTCTCCTCTGCGTGCTACATCGCGTAGATCATGAAGGGTCCATACGTCCGCATTAAAAAGCATTAGTTTAAGGCTACTGTTGACGTTCCTTTTGATTATGTCAATCAGTAAAAGCTCCGACATTGGCTCTCTTAAGCGCGCGTTCAAGGAGATTATGTCCGTGTGAAACACGTCATAACACTCACTTGCTTTTTGCTTCCGCAGGGAGATCTCCATCATGATCTCGTGGTCAGTTTTCAAAGTGCCAAACTCTCTTTTCAATGAGTAGCACAAAAAGGCATAAGTCGCGTTTGGGTTTTGTTTCGTGAAAAGCCAGTACCATTCTTCGGCCCGCCCGGAAAGAAACAGGTGGAAACTAGCCATTATTTGTTCGTCCGTGCATTGTGTGCGCTCACACAAGGTGTTCAGTTTAAAAAGGAAATCGGCCACGCTCCCAGTGCCGTCGAACGAGATTTTTCACTCCTGCGGCTTCACTACTATGTTGCTCGGAGCAGGGTATATTGGCGGTACTACCGTTGGAAATGGGTTACGGTCCATCCTACTTGCGTTCCTGTTTTGCTGATTTGATTGCTGCGCGGATTCGAGAGCGGCGTTGAGCTAGGCCATATTGGCTCTAATTGAGCCCATCTCTCTCCGCATTTCCTCCTGCGAAGCCTGGAACAGTTGGTATAGCACGTCCACCCACGAGCCTCCACGAGTGGCTTCTCCCTGCATTCCTAGGGTATTCGCCCGATCACTTGTAGCGTCCCCAAAATTTCCCGTCTCCTGATTTGGTGGTAAAGCACCAGCTCCTTCGGGTGCATAGATCGATGCATTGGTTATTAGCCCCGAGATATCATGCGCGTTTAATACGGGCGCGTTCAATTGACTGTTGCTTCCCGGTCTGTCCAATTTTTCGCGAGGGTTAGTCAGGTCCGGGCCCATATTCAGCCCCGCGGGATCTACATATGGTCCACCTACTGGGGTGTGCACCACCAAGGGACGCCTTGCCTTGGGGAAAGCCCTCCTATTACTATCGCCCTGGTTCTGGCTCCCCGCGGAAGCTTCCCGCACTCCCAAACGGAGTAGTTCGGGCCGGTTGGCCGTACGACTGCTCGCGTGACATAATAATTTAAAAAAAATTTTATTTGTTAGGTCGTAGTTTGTTAAATCCTAGTATTCGGAAAAAGGCTTTTATTTACTGCCAAACGTAAGGCCGTTAGGGGTTAGGTAAAAGGTCTGAACTCACCCCCCTTCCCCCTATATTTTAGGCGAGGATTTGTCAAAAAAAAAAATGGGTATATATATACATATGGAAAAAAAAAAATTTTTTTGTGCGGAAAAAAAAATCGCGCGAACACGTATTATTGCCCTTTGTTCGACTATCGTATCGACAAAAATAAAATCAAAGCTGGAAAAAAAGTAGTTAGTAAAATATACAATATAGGTGGTGATGGGAATACTGACATCCCATCATTAGAAAGCAGCAGGGTTACAGAAAAAAAACACAGATACATTCATGCATGTCCCTAGTGCTCCCAACCGCAATGCGAGGGGGTCTTAAGGCCCCCCTCCGAGACTGGTTGGGGCCACTAGGGTCCGCTCCAGGCACACACGGGTCGGTCTCAACACGCCCAGCCGCAACGCAGGGGCAGTCTCCAGGGGCTCGCCCCTGGGACTGGTTGGGGGTGTTGAAGCCGCTCGTCCATTCTTACCGGACACCCCTCCTGCCTCCGCCGCAATGGGTGGAGCGGTTTCGGAGCCGCTCCCCCAGTCTGGTGGGGCAGAAAAGGGTGCCGCTTTGAATCCCAGCTCAACCCGTCACATTCTAAGCTACCACCTGAGACGTGGGATGAGCTGGGGGTTCTTTCAATACGTACACACACGCACTCACACCAACGACACAAATTCGGCAAAAAAATATTTTAAACATTAAAAGAAAAAAATCCCAATTAGCGGACAAAATTATTCCTAGCCGACTAACGGACAACATTCCGGAAGAAAAAAAAAACCCCACTTACAAACAAAAAAAAATAAAGTGCGTGCAGCACTGCCTCATCGGGTGAAAATAAAAAAAATCCCGGAGACTGACGTGAAATCCCGTGACCCCTTTGGCCACTGCCTCCGACGACCAGCCCGGACAACCTGATCCGTCCAACCATCCCACCGCAACGTAGGTGGCAGCTTCTGTGGCTGCTCACTCGGACTGGTGGGATGGTCAACTTCACAGGTTGACCCGACTGATCCCCGCGGCCAGCGCCTCAGGCACCACGTTGGGCGCCATCTGTTATGGCGCCCTCAGCAACTGTCATCGATGATCATTCTGGACAACTTGATCCGTCCAACCATCCCACCGCAACGCAGGTGGCGGCTCCTGCGGCTGCACACCTCGGACTGATGGGATGGTCAACTTCACAAGTTGACCAAAATGACCAGCGCGAAAGCGCCTCGGGCCCCACGTTGGGCGCCATCTGTTATGGAAATGCATTTACTATGGAAGCAGTAAGGAAGGCGGTCGGCATGATTTTGTGGTGCACAGTGGCTAGTCATTGTCGGCTGGGGCGGGTCCTTGCCAACCTTACTGTTCCTGCGCCATAAACAGAAAAAAATTCCTATCATGCCTATCAAAACTAAAAGCTGTAAAATTTAAAATAATCCGACAGAAGCGCAGAGACCGACTCAAAACGCTTATCAATACAAATTAAAACGACATCCGGTCGAACCGGATGCCACGGACAGACCGTTGACATATTCAAAAATTTAAAATTCGAAATTCAAAAAAAACTAACGCCAAAAAAATTACCGAACCGGACATGACCGGTTACTACTCTGAAATCAAAATTCAAAAAAAACTGCTGAAAATAAAATAAAAGAACCAAAAGGAAAATAAACAAAAAGGGCCGAATATATATAGGGGCGCCGCGGGTGGTGTTGCGAAGCCCGGTGCTATGCCCACCCTCAAAATCCATGGCCACCGTCGCACCTAAAATTCCGGTGGCCCCTTACCTGTTCACCCTACGTGCCTTCTAAATGAATGGTGACGCCAGCATTCCCATATTGTTAACAAATTTATTCAATATTCATTATTACTAACATAGCTTTCTTTTTCTGTTCTTACTGCAAGGTTTTTGAATATGCTTAAGCTTATAAATAATTTTATAAAAAAATATAGCAATCGAAAATGCGAGCCTAATTAAAGAGGAACTCTATTCCTCTTTGTAAGTTTTTAGAAAAATTTATTGTGAGCCGCATTTTGCGACGGTCCATTGAAAGTAATAATAAGTGGTTTGTTTTATAATCTACTATACTATATGTGTAATAAAAAAAATCTTTTTTTTGTAGAAATTTGGTTAAATGCCCTTTTCTCTTTTTTTTTCACAAATCTACCTTAGGGCTGTACAGTTTGGATACAACTTCTGATAATTGGGGCCCCCTTACAAAATTAATGGGTTGTTGTATTAGATTTACTTTAAGTTTAACAGAACATCAATTTGGTATTACACATAGTATAATGACACTAATATGTATTATGCACTAGGAAATTTATTATAAACGCGACTAGGACTAAACTTGGGGTAAATCCTACCCCTCAAAAAAATATTGTTTCACAAGTTCAAGTAAAACGTATGCTTTTAAATTCATGGAAAAATTACGGGAGTCATACACCTGTTCAGGTAGAAAGTGAACTTTTAAATTTATTGTGAACTCAACGAAATTGTTTTACAGGTTCAGGTAAAACATGAACCTTTTAAACTTATAGTACAATTAATGAAATCGTTTTATTTGTTCAAGTGAAACGTAAACTGTTTTACATGTAACAGTCAGGGTTGGTATTGTTTCGGGTTTAGTTCAACTCAGTCAACAAAAATGTATACAAAAAGAAAGTCTTTGTTTTGATAACGCAAGCTAATCCGCATTACTTGTTATCTGCGTCTCTTAATATAGATTTAATGCATTTTAGCTGGTAATGCAACTGAACTTGAACTACCAATAAAACTTTATTCCTTACCGAAACAATATCAACACTTTTGCTCATTCCAAAATCATATTCGCAACGATTGCATCAATTAAAAAAAAAATGTAATGGTAAAATTCTACCGTAACGCAAAGCAAATTTTAATAACTGAAACACTTTTTTTTGTTTCATAGGCAGTATAAATTGCACCCCTATGACCATTAAAATATCCTTTGTTTTTTTGTTGGGTAAACAATTTTTTTTTTTTGTATGCAACAATTTTGAACGTAACACAAGAATTGCTTTTTTTTTCTAAACTTTTATTTCCTTTGGTAATTGTGCATATTGCATTCGTATTCACATTCGCTTTAATTCTACACTAGGGTGATAGCCTTAAACTTGAGTATGTTGGTATATTGACATTATATAATGTTGCGGAGTCAAAAACATAATTTTAAAAGACAAGGTTAAGGCTACAAATACATAATTTTAGTTCAGTATTGGAACGAACTCACCGCTTAACCGCTGATGTTCGTTATCGCAATTGGACTGGCCGCAGGCCTATATTCGCTGCCCTGTGATTTTCATTGTAGCTGGTTTATTGTAGCCCATCTGGTCGTAGCTGATAAGGGTTGTGCTAGTATTGTTATAGCCGGTATGAACGCAGCTAATAAGGATGCGCTAGTAGTATTGGAGTCGGTGGTACCGCCTGGTGGTTGTTGCGCTCGTGGTTCGAGGTGATCGAGTGAACCTGGTGACAATAAAAACTTCGTGTGACTTTTACGACCTGGATGACTTGATGCTAAATGGGTGTTCGTTGTATTACGCTGCAGCGTACTGCTGGCCCTGGAGGCGGAGGTGTTGGTTTAAAAGTCTTCTAGTAATTCGCTTGACCCTGTACTACTAAAAGGTTGTTATTTGGATTCGGACTTGTCGATGCTGTCGTATCAGCAAGATTC